>NW_004949263.1:13017-45369 GCF_000317375.1 Microtus ochrogaster | reverse complement strand
ACTAGCTCTGTAGACCAGGCTGGTCTCGAACTCACAGAGATCTGCCTGCCTCTGCCTCCCGAGTGCTGGGATTAAAGGCGTGCGCCACCACCGCCTGCGACTAGCTCTTTCTAAGGTGCATACCAGCTCTTTTGTTTACAAATGTCTGTTTTCATAAGTTTGAATACAAGAAAACTTTGAACAGTACCCAGTAGCAGGGAGGGAGCTCTCTTTATGATGTAGCTATGTTCTGTCTGATCAGCTCTCATGATGAGGACCCAGTCAAGACTGTGTAGCAGATGCTTCTACTAGGACTTTACAACAGTAATCACTCAGAAAACCATTTCAATTAGGTCCTTGGTTGTCTGTCTTGAGGGCATGTGTGAATGCTGCCACCTAGCTGTAGGTCTTAAGATTCCCTTGAACAAGTGAGTTTCAAGTATTAGGTTCTGAAGGATCCCAGAGTTCTGTTCTTGGGGTTTTCCTTTAGCATGAACTCACTGAGTTCTACGTCCTGGCTTCTTGTGTGTTTGGTACTGCTGTGGGCACCAATTGTATGTCTCTGGTCCCAAGGCAAGTGGCATGTCCCAGCAGGGGCCTAAGAATGTCAGCACAGACTTTTCTGTAGCAATAGCTGCAGGAACTGGGCCTTCTGTACAGTCTTAACATGCAGGTTCACAAAGATCCCTGCCAGTGCTGTAGCCCATGTCACAGCTTCATTGCTGGGAGCTGGCTAAAGGAAAGCCCCGGTCGTGAGAGATGATCAGACAGCACCTAGTCACATCATAAAGAGAACTCCCTCCCTGCTATTGTTCAAAGGTTTCTTGTATTCATACTTTGAAACCAGACAGTTGTAAATAAACATGTCTTGCTTGCCTTCCCTCCTTAAAATATAGTAACATCTCATTGTGGAAGAGTTGGGTGTATTCTTACGCTGGGTTAAATTGTCCATACTGATGTCTAACCCATGTGCCCTGGCTTGTTGGGTTAGATATAATGAAGGTAGCTCCAAATATTTTGCTAGGATGTGAGCTATAGTAACCCCTGAACCAATGACCTAACCTTAGAAGCCATACTTGGGTGACAGAGGCCTCCTTGAGGACCACATCTCCATCAGGGCTGCTGCTGTGAAGCACTCCTTGCTCATAGAGAGATGCACCTCTCATGTCCTTGTCCTGACAGCCCAGACTGTAGCAGCTGGTACTAGTATGCCCACCTTCCTCTAGCCTGTCCCCAGGTACTTGTCTGGACTCCCCTGGCTAGTTGTAGCCGGGAGACTGTTACCTGGGTACTCTGGTCTTATCTGAAGAATTAGACACATTTTTGGGGTGACCATCAGGTACAGTAGCTGTGTGAAGCACCTCACCCCTTGGTCAGTATCAGTATTAGTAGCTTTTTAGCTGAAGAGGGGAAAACAGAAGTCCCTTTGTAAGAGCCCAAGCAGGCTGCCTGCCCAGTTGTCCTGCCCTGTCCTTACATAGCACTTTCCTTGTCATTCCAATAGAAGCATCTGCAAAGTGCAAATATATTAGGTTCGCTGGGCCTTGGTAGAAGGAAGACTCTGCATCATTCACCTGGCCCCTGTGACGCCTTCCTCTCTTTTACAGTGATGTGGTATGTGTTGCCTGTGAAAAGAGGATGCTGTCGGTGTTCTCTACCTGTGGTCGCCGTCTTCTCCCTCCCATCCTTCTTCCATCTCCAATCTCTACTTTGCACTGCACGGGCCCCTACGTCATGGCACTCACTGCTGCAGCCACACTGTCTGTCTGGTAAGAGGCAGGCACAGTCTGGGGCCTCCAGGCTATGCAGGAATCTGGTGGGGAAGCAACAGAGAAAGTGGCCAGTGAGCTCAAGAGCAGTTGGCAGTGTTCTCTGGTAATGAAGTGTCTTTTTAGCAGAGGTGGCTACACTCCTATTTCTCTCAGGATGGGCGTGGGTCTTGGGAGTGGTCCAATAGCTCTATGAAGCTTCTCTTAGATTTGGGCAGAATGGGCTGGGAATCTATGCGGGGATGCGGGTATTGAGCAGCAAAGATATTCTGATACCTTTGACTTGGGTGTAAACTGTTTCCTGTCTCTTTAGGGATGTTCACAGACAGGTGGTTGTGGTGAAGGAAGAGTCTCTACACTCCATCTTGTCAGGTAATCCCTATGGTGGGCAGAGTCCCAGGTCTGATGCAGATGTGGACTGTGGCCTCTTAGTCTATGTAGAGAGCCAGACTTAGGGCCCAACCTGAGACTTTAGTGAGACAGGGCTAAACTTATGTAGTAGGGAGACATGCTTTTGGGGCAGAAGATTAAATGGGTCCCTAAAATGGGTGACACAGAATGGCTTGGCTAAAGCATCAAGGAGCAGTATATAGATTATATATGAGCAGTCCAGAGGCTTAGTGTTGGGATTGTGGGAGCCAGGGCTCAGATTTCTCTATTAGTGAATATGCATTCATGCTTACCGATTAGAACTTAATCCTGTGGTATCCTCCAGGAAGTGATATGACGGTGTCACAGATCTTGCTAACACAGCATGGAATCCCAGTGATGAACTTGTCTGATGGGAAAGCATACTGCTTTAATCCATCACTCTCCACATGGTAAGAAGCTGCCCCTCTGTCCTATTCCCTGGGAGGGTATCTACACTGGATACCAGGGCATAGGCCCTGGGTCCTAGTAGTTAGTCCTGGCTGGCTTTACTTCTTTTGAACTTTCACCACACCCATATATGCACTACTGTTCCTATAGGATAGTGTGAATCTGGGCTTCCCTTCCTTCAGAGTCTAGGTAAGGGCACACTGGCCTTCTATATTATTTCCTGGAATGTTTGTGGCTCATGTTAGACTGGTCTCCTTTACCATCAACAACCTGGGGATATAACTCCATGGTTGCCTTATTAATAGTTAGCTTTGTGGGCTTAACTAGATCAAATGATCTTTGAGACTTACTGAGAAGGTCAAGCTACTGTGATTTCTATATTTCCTTTGACTAGTTTGGAATTTGGAGCCACTTTCTGTGTTTGTAAAATCTCTGTATACATTAGAGATTAAAAAAATGTGTATATGTCCATGTGTGCATATGTGTTATGTGTATTTGCATGTGTAGGGTGGATATGTATATAGGTGTATGCATATATGTCTATGTGAAGGCCAGGAAGTTGATGTCTGATGTCTTCTCCACCTTCTTTACTGAGGCAGGGACTCTCA
Source organism: Microtus ochrogaster (assembly GCF_000317375.1). Taxonomy (NCBI): domain Eukaryota; kingdom Metazoa; phylum Chordata; class Mammalia; order Rodentia; family Cricetidae; genus Microtus; species Microtus ochrogaster. The sequence goes on along the minus strand of NW_004949263.1, from coordinate 42,194 downwards.
TTGAACCAGAGTGCTGTCTTCTAGATCCTTTTTCTGTTTATTTGTCTGTGTATCTGTCTCAATATTTTGTTTGTTTATTTATTGAGACAGGGTTTCTCTGTATAGCTTTGACTGTCTTGGAACTTGCTCTGCAGTTCCAGGCTGATCTTGAACTCACAGAGATCTGCCTGCCTCTGCTTCCCGAGTTCTGGGATTAAAGGCGTACACCACCATCACCAGGCCTAGTTCCTTTTCTGTCAAGAGTAGCCACACTGAGATTTCAGTTTTCAGTTAAAAAAAAAAACCAAATCTCTGCTATGTCCTTTCTCAATTTGCAAATTCTTATGTATTATGTGTGATTATTGTCGTGATGCAAAATTGATCATTTAAGAATAGGTAAGCCAGTATGGTGGTATATGCATGTAGCAGTGGTATTTGCTTAGGAAGTTGAGACAGGAGGATCCCAAGTTTGACTTTTCAAAAATTCAGAAGAAGGAAAAGACATACTAGCTGTTTGTTTTGGCCCTGAGAAAGTGGGAGAACCACCTTATCAGAAGAGTCAGAGGGACAGAGAAGCTGGAGGCCTGGCAATGCCCAGCAGATGGAGCAGGGCCAGACCATACAGGGCCATGGGCAGCTACAGCATTGTGTGAGCCAGGCATTCAGAATACATTTCATACAGGAGTCCATTAGACATCAAGAACCAAGACTGTGTAGTTAAAATGTTAATTGAGACTCCTCTCATCATCCTTGCCTTAAAATAAATATTTGTTAGACTCATGACTAGAAACCGTGCCAGTAATGGGCACCTGTCTTGGAGGACTGTGACTCTCAGTCTCTTCTGGTGAACTGCCAGTGTGGTGGCAGGTCTTGCTCTGCTCCCCTGTTCTTTTTGTCTTCTTGTTTTCTTGACATTTGCTCCTTTCTTTGCTTTCTCAGGAACCTTGTTTCTGACAAGCAGGATTCACTGGCCCAGTGTGCAGACTTCAGGAACAGCCTGCCATCCCAGGATGCCATGCTGTGTTCAGGACCGTTAGCCATAATTCAGGGCCGTACATCCAAGTATGTGAGCTGAGTATCTTGGCCACTTCAACAGTGCTGTACTGGGAGGGAACTGGGTCTGGTCAATGATTTTGTCCTGTGTCCTAATTACTGTTCATTCAGTGCAGAATGGGTTTTTATTTTTACCTATGTCAGGTATGTGTCAGGAATGGCCCCATCAATTTAAAGGCTCAGGTGACAGTCTATAAGGATTGTAAGGGGCATAAATACCTATCTGGTACAGGGTTTGGGAATGGGTAGACCTGTAATTTTGGGGACCCAAACAACAGGTACTGGTCAGGTTGCCTCTGGAATTTCATGCTGCCTAACTTGTGATGAGGGGTAGGGAGGTTGGTAGGAATCGGCACCCGTTAATAGATTGGCTAGCTGATGAATGGAAGGCCTTGGATAGTTTATTTGCCCTCTCTCCACCCTTCCATCTTCTCTCTGGTATACCAGGACACATGGGAACAGCCTCCTGATACCCATGTAGTACACCCTGTCTTATTGTGCCTGCCTTGCTGGTCTCTGCAGCTCTGGAAGGCAAGCTGCCCGGCTCTTCTCTGTGCCTCATGTGGTACAGCAAGAGACCACATTGGCCTACCTAGAGAACCAGGTTGCTGTGGCACTTACCCTGCAGTCAAGCCATGAGTACCGCCACTGGCTCCTCCTCTATGCTCGGTACCTTGTGAATGAAGGTAAGGTCATTTCAAAGAAGGTTGTCTGTTGACAGTTTTTCTCTCCCTTCTCTGAGCCCCTTATGCTAGAAGATCCTACATGCTCCCTAGTGTCTTTCCTAGGCTCTCCAGGCCATACCCACCCCACCATGGTTCTTAGAGTGCCTGCACCTTCAGCAGTATCCCCACAGAGAGCAACGTGTATTGGAAAAGGATAGTGCAGTGACCTCCAGCCACCTCTCATCCCTTGGTGGGCAATTCCTATCCTGTCTTACCAGCTTTCCTCTTCCTGGCTTCCAGTGTGTGGCACAGACTGACTCCTCCAAAGCTCTCCTGTGACTCACTCACACAGTCCAGCTCTGCTTCCAGAGTTCTTCCACAGCTTTGCCGTCCTTTCCTTTGTCCGTTGTAGGAATCTAGCAGAGTCACTGTATCAAGGGAAAACATTGGAACAGAATAGTTGCTTTTCATTGTATCTAAGGTAAACATCAGGATGAATAGTTCTTTTCTAGAAGTGCTTTGACCTTGAAGAAATCTTGGTGGAAATAAGTGATTGTTTTCTGTGATTTATAGAGTTGTTTTTCTGAAGCAGTGTCACAGCCGTTGCCTGACTAGTCACAAGATGCTTCTGGAACACCTGGAGCTCTTGAATTATTGGGCACTGTAAACGGTACACTTTTAAGTACTAAAGTGGCAGGGTGTGATGCTTTTCTTGAGAAAATCATATAGATTAGACAGGGACTTTGGTATGAGGAACTTGTTTACCCACACAAACAACAGTGTAACCATCAGTAAATATGTCTTTGAATGACTGTTCAAGGTTCAGTCCATTAAAGGGTGGACCTTCCTGTTGCCACACAGGCCTAAAATCTGTCTTGGAGTGACCTTTTTCTTTGATCATGTCACACAGCACAGAGTACTCAGTATTTGTCCTTCATCACCTTGTCCATTTTGTTACGATTTAAAGGAAAGAAATCTAATTATCTAAAAGACAGAAAAATGTACCAGTTGTCTGCAAATGTTACTCATAGAGTTAGTATCTCATGCTTATCTGATTCAGTTTGAAGGTGTATGTTTGTTAGTAAATCTTATAGTCACAGTAGTCATTACTGTTGAGCCTGCCTTCCTCTCTGACTCTTTCTGTGCTTAGTATGTGGTCACTGGCCTTCCTAAACATGTTGATATAACCCAAGTTGACCTGGGTTATGTCAGCCACGTGTTAGGTCGTGTACCCTGCTCCTGAGAAATGGTTTGCTCCTTCCAGGGTGTTGAGAGCAGAACTCACTCTTATATATCATGGAGGCTCTGCTTCCTCTGGGATCTTCACTTCTTGGAGAGAACACGAGGACCCAATCTTTCTTCTTGTTTTCTTGGCTGTGAGAGGAGGAACTGTCTGTAAAGCGTATGAGACACTATTTACTTCTCAAATTTCTCAGATTCTAGCTTCATCCTTTTCATTCTCTCCAGTCCCTCTGATTTCAACTGTCTAAGCACTGCCTAAAGTTCTGCCTCTTTCTGGTAGCACCACCTTCACTGTGGTGCCTGTGACCCTTGATGTCGCCATGTTCAGTTGTCATTCTGAAGTCGGCTTCCTAATCCACTCCCTCCCTTTTGAAGTTGCTTCCTAATTGTGATCTCTTCACACCATTGCCAAGTGGCTCATGTTAGTTCACTCCCCTTCACCAGTTCCCATTTCCCCACAACTTTTCATCACTGAGCTACCTGTGTCTTACTTTTTTGGGCCCAGCAGACAGCGAGGGTGCTGCCTGTCTTGTCCAGGGGCTGATGGATGAGTAAGAAACTATTATTCATGGGTCTCTAGGCTCCAAACAGCAAGAGACAGACATGTTTTGCTCGTAGTAGGAAATATAATATTTTTTCATTTATTCTGGTGTGTATAACAACTTAGCATATTCTTGATTTTCATTTCCTTTAATAATGTGTTCCTGTTTTTGTTGTTTTGTTTTTCTATGTTTAGGGTTTGAATACCGACTCCGAGAAATATGCAAGGATTTGCTGGGTCCAGTTCACTGCTCCACTGGAAGCCAGTGGGAGTCAACAGTAGTGGTAGGTGCTTCTTTCATTCTTGCTACAAGAAGTATGCTGCATTTCACGAAGGTAAAATTTTGAAAATAAGACAGAATGCTTTGAGAGTTCTTTCCATGAGGCATCCAGCTGCTTACTTTAGCCACAGTATCAGTAGGATACTGGCATACTGACACTGCACACCTGGGCAGGAGTTCAGTAGGCGCTAATCACTCCTGTGCTGAGGGAAGTGATCTACCAGCACTTGGTGTGACAATAATGAAGGATCATGTCAGGCCTGGTGGCACATGCCCTTGATCCCAGTACTTAAGAGAGAGATCTCTGTGAGTTCAAGGCCAGCCTGATCTATATAGAGTTCAGGCCAGAACAGCTATGACTACATAGTGAGACCTACTTTTCAAAAAAAAAAAAAAATCATGTCCTGTCTTCGTGAGGACCAATGTCTCTAGTAAGGGAGCACACATAAGAGGGAGGTTAACAAGCTACAATGAGACTGAATTGCCTCAGAGGAGTGGCAAGAGTGTAGAGAAGGACATTGTAGATGAAACCCGTGGATGAGGAGAAGTAGTCTACAGACCTGGACCAAACATTCTGGTGGAGGTAATGAGGAAGGTAGTAAAGGCTTGCTGCCCACATGAGGTACATTGGCAGACACACAGGAAGCTAGAAGGTGGTGTGGAATGATGGGGAGACCCATGTAGAAAATAGCCCTTTAGGCTCTCCCAAAGACCCAGAAGTCAATAGGAAGTTGTATTAGTGTGATGGCCATGGAAGGGGCAAGGAGACAAATTCTGTATGTATTTAGTAGTAGAACCAACAAGGCTTGGTAGGTAGATGAGTTGTGTGGAAGGAAAGGGGATAATGAAATTTTCACCTTCATAGTTTTTGGCCTGATAAAGGTAGATGGGAATGCCATTGAGTGAGTTGGAAAAGGAACCAATGGTCAAAGATAGGAGAAGCTAAGGATCCAAGAATTAGCTCACAGCTGGCACCTGCTCTGACCAGGTACATTCTGGTATGATACAGCCTTATTGTACAAGGCTGACCTAGTTCCCTTCTTGTAGAGAGGGACAGACTTACATGTACAATATCTTGGGTGATAGAAACAAAGAAAGAAAAGTGGATAAATGGATATGGAGCTATTTTGTACTGAGTGATCTAAAGGCCTATCTTCCAGAGTAGAGGAAACCAGAAAGTCATGCACATGTTTGACAGAAAGATGTCCAGGCAGAGGGAAGAGCAGGTACAAAGGTCCTAAGGTCATACAGAGTACTTAGAGTGTTAAGGAACAGTTATGCAGAGTGCCAATTAGAAGGCCAAAAGGAAATGAGATGGCAAAGCTTAAAATGTCAGTCATCACAGGCTTTGAAGATGTTGCTGTGTACAGTGACTGATTCTGTATTCTGTTTGTTACTTTCATTGCACTACTTTCAGTTGGGTAATGAAATTCTGGGTTCAGAATCTTCCTCCTTAATGGCCCTGTTGATGTTTTTCCTTAGACTTTAGCATTGAGTGCTGTTGCTAGAAGATCTGGTATAATCTGTTTTACATGGTTTTGCTTTTGGGATCTTGCATTGAGGGTTTTTTTGTTGTTGTTGTTGTTTTTTTTTTTGTACAAAAGTATACATGGTTGTATAAAGATTTATTATTGGTTGGTTTTTAATCACCACAGTAGAAAAGTAACTAACACAGTGGCTATTATGATATGATTGCTTCTCTGTATGTTATTGGTATGATATCTGTGGTTAATTTTCTATCCTACCACTTTGTTGAAAGAATTTATCAGGTCTAAGATGTTTTGGGTGGAGTCTTTGGAAATTTCTTTTTGTTGCCAACCAGCTCCCAAATAAAGACATGGAGACTTACTATTAATTATGAATACTTTACTTTATCTTAGGCTTGTCCCACTAGCTCTTTTAACTTAATTTAACCTGTTTGTATTTATTTACATTTTGCATTGGTGCTTTTACCTTTCTTTCATTCCTACTTTGCTGATTTCTTCATTCTGTCTGGTGCCTGGCATCTCCCTGCCATCTCTTTTTCTTTCTTCCTCCTTGGGCTTAAATTTCTCCTCCTCTTTACTTTCCCTTCCCAGAAGTTCTACCTATAAATCCTTCCTCATTATTGGCCAGTCAGCTTTTTTTTTTTTTTAGACCAATAAGATGACTTAGGTAAGCAAGGTAAAACAACAACACATATTTACATAGTTAAACAAGTACCACATATCCTTACATAGTTAAACAAATATTCTGCCACAGTCTGTTGTAGTCAGGCTTTCTTTTCTGTTACCAGCCCAAATAATGCCTCGCTGGCGTCTCCCAGGTGCCTAGATTCATCTCCAGTTCCTGTCTTTCTTTGGAAGTCCCTCTTGTCTTTCCTGCCTAGCTATTGTCTGTTCAGCTTTTTACTACACCAATCACAGTGACACATCTTCATACAACGTATAAATAGTTCACAATATTCTCTTATGTATAGAATCATGTCATATGCAATAAGGATACTTTGACAGTGTGTCCTATTTGTGTCCCTTTTATTTTCTTCTCTTGACTTGTTTGTCTACATAAGACTTCAGGTACTATGTTGAGTAACAGTGAAGAGAGTAGACACTCTTGTTCTTGATCACACTAGGAATTTTTTGCGACAAAAGTCATGTAAGGAATTGCACAACATCCTTAGCCATCAGGGAAATGCAAATCAAAACAACTCTGATATACCATCTTACACTTGTAAGAATGGGTAAGATCAAAAACACTAATAACACCTTATTCTGGAAAGCATGTGGAGTAAGGGGAACACTTCTCCATTGCTGGTGGGAATGCAAACTTGTTCAGCCACTCTGGAAATCAGTATAGTGGTTTCTCAAAAAATTGGGAAACAACCTACCTCAAGACCAAGCAATACTACTCTTGGGCATATACCCAAAGGATGCACACTCATACCACAAGCATATTTGTTCAACTATGTTTATAAAAGCATTATTCGTAATAGCCAGAACCTGGAAAAAATTAGATAAAGAAAATGTGGTACATTTACACAATAGAGTACTACTCAGCAGTAAAAACAAAACAAAACAACAACAACAACAACAGCAAAAAATAATGATGTTGAAAAAATGGTTGGAACTAAATAAAAATCGTTCTGAGGTAACCTAGACCCAGAAATACAAACACGGCATGTACTTACTCATAAGTGGATATCAGACATAAAGCAAAGGATAACCAGCCTACAGTGCACGACCCCAGAGAATCTAGGTAACAAGGAAGACCCTAAGGGAGACATATATGGACCCCCCCTGGGAAGGGTAAATAGACAAGATCTCTTGAGTAAATTGGGAGCATGTTGGGGAGGAAAACATGAGGAATGGGATGATCAGGTTAGTGGAAGGACGGAATGGGAGAACAAGGAAAGAGTATCTTGATTGAGGGAGCCATTATGAGGCTAACAGAAACTTGGCACTTGGGAAAGTCTCCGGAAAAAACAAGGATGACCTCAGCTAAGACCCTAAGCAATAGTGGAGAGAGTGTCTGAACTGTCCTTCCCCTGTAATAAGATTGATGACTACCTTAGTTATCTTAATTGTCATCATAGTACTGATGGAAGCAGATGCAGAGATCCACAGTTAAGAATTAGTCTGAGCTCTCTGGGTTCAGTCAAAGAGAGGGAGGAACGATAATATGAGCAAATGGGTCAAGACCATGATGGGGATACCCACAGAAACAGCTGACCGAGGTAGTGGGAGCTTACTGACTCTGGACTGACAGTTGGGGAACCTGCATAGGACCGAACTAGGCTCTCTCAATGTGGGTGACAGTTGTGTGGCTTGGGCAGTTTGTGGGGCCACTGACAGTGGGATCAGGATTTATCCCTAGTGTATTAACTGGATTTTTGTTTCTATTGTGTGGAAAAATATGAGCAGTATTAGCTCTATTTTGAAATTCTGGTAGAATTTTGCAATGAAACTATCCAGCCCCGATTTTTTTTTTTTTTTTTAAATATTGAGAGACTTTTGGTGACTGCTTCTATTTCCTTAGAGGTGGACAGGTGACAGGTCTATTTAAATTGTTTATTTGGTTTTGCTGTAAATTTGGTATGTGGTCCATATCCAGAAGATTGTCCATTTCTTTTTGATTTTTCAATTTCGTGGAGTACAGGTTTTTGAAGTATGACGTGATGATTTTGTGGATTTCCCCGGTGTCTGTTGCTATGTCTCCCTTTTCATTTCTGATTTTGTTATTCTCTCTCTGCCTTTTGGTTAGTTTGAATAAAGGTTTGTCTCACGCAAAGAACCTGGAGAAATCTCACACTAGCAACTTAAACGCACAACTGAAAGCTCTAGAACAAAAGCAAGCCAACTCACCCAGGAGGAGTACATGACAGGAAATAGTCAAATTGAGGGCTGAAATCAATAAAATATATCTGAGTACAGACCAAATAGTTTTGAATCTACTAAAAATGACGGACCAAAGTCGATATACAGTTAGTCATACCCAGGTCTCCATAGCATTGGAGGCAGGAATATCCAGAACAGCAGTCTTACTGTCCAAGCCAGGCCTATAAGGTGGAAGAGGGACATGGAAAAGACTGACCTTATTTTGTCAAGGCAAAAGTGGTGCAATCAATTCTCCAAGGTCCTGCAGTTTGTCCACAGTCTGGACTGGGTCCTGGCGGCCGGTGTTGCACTGGGGTCATCTCACCCAGCAGTCAGCATTGTTGTAATCCAGATGGAGACCTCATGGCATCTCATAATCTTCTTTGGAGACCTTGGGTTACTGTTAGGATATCGAAGTCTCTGCCTAATGTAATAAACTTTTTAACTATTATTTTAAATGTCATATTCTGCAGATCTCTGAAATAAGAGGGCTGCCTAGGCACGTCTGATTAGACAAACCCTGCTTTTTATTACCTGTTTTAAGTTTGACCTTGAAAACATACACAGAGGACTGAATAAGGCCCATTCCTGTAACCTACCATATCAGCACTTTAAAGATGACTGACTAACCTGTATTTTCAACAGTCTACAATAAGTTAGTAGCTTTAACAAAACTAGAGCTCCAAACTCTGTAAAGAAACTGAATTAGTCATTTTGAGGGTAAACACACAACAAGTTTATATCAAGCTGTTAATGCTGTCTCCTGCAAAGGCAAGGAACAGGCCCAAAAGTGAAATCAGAAGAGGAGGGAGTCTAAAAGCTAGCATTGCCCTAGGGCAAACCGAGACTAAGGTCTATCTTTTTGCTGTTTTATAGAACTCATTTTGGCAGGTGTATACTAAGCTGACTTGGGAAAACTGCCATAGGCCTTACATTTTAACCCCTTCACAAGTACCGCTGGCAGGACTCAATCATGGATCCCGTCTGCCCAGGGAGTCAAGGGGGTGATGCTGGAACCTTAATACCATCAGTTGAGCAGTATTGGCCCGTTCTCGAACAAAAGCCATCAAGTCTGTTGATAAGAAGCAAGATCGTTAGAGCTGGAAGCAAAGTTTTAACCAAGGAGACCAATTGATCAAGTTTTCATCCAGCTTCTCTGTGTGTTTTTTCTTAATTATTAACAAGGCCATTGAATTTTTAATTACTCCAGAGTGATTGACACAAAAACAACATTGTTTTACCAGAAGAGGGGGCCTAAACCTCTTAGTATTAATACAATCCCAGTTTTTCTTTCTCTTTTTTTTCTTTTTCTTTTCTTTTTTTTTCCCTTGCCATAAAAGGCCACTTGGAGTGGCCTCTGGTCTCTCTGGCTTCTGAGTCACCCTGACCAGATCCAGCCAGGGGTCAAGGGACACCTTGCCACGGGTCCCTGCAGTGTTTGCACCGATTTGCACCCTGCCAATAGGGGGAGACATCCCATTATAGGCCTTGTGGTATTTCGCGGGTTTTCACAATTTCACATAGTAAGTAGTCATTCATTGTTCTATTAGCTTATTAGAACTACACCATGGGGGGAGGGGAAGAAATCAGAAACATTTTTTATATCTTAAGTTATTTTTTTTAGACCCTCAAGCTTATGAACTTTTATATCCTCAGACCTTAAAACAGAAAGAAATCAGAGAAATATCATCCTTTACAGTAGCCACAAATAAAATAAAATACCTTGGGGTAACTCTAACCAAATAAGTGTAAGTGAAAGACCTCCTCCCCTCCCCTTGCCTGAGACAGGGTTTCTCTGTAGCCTTGACAGTCCTGGAACTTGCTCTGTAGACTAGGCTGGCCCTGAACTCACAGTGATCTGCGTGGGAATTAAAGGTGCCACAGTCTGGCTGAAAGACCTGTATTTTAAGAACTATTTTTTCCTGTTTGTTTGTTTTTTGTTTTTTGTTTTTTTATTGAGCTCTATATTTTTCTCTGCTCCCCTTCCTGCCTCTCCCCTCCCCTTCAACCCTCCCCCAAGGTCCCCATGCTCCCAATTTACTCAGGAGATCTTGTCTTTTTCTACTTCCTATGTAGATTAGATCTATGTATGTCTCTCTTAGGGTCCTCATTGTTGTCTAAGTTCTCTGGGATTGTGATTTGTGAGCTGGTTTTCTTTGTTTTATGTTTAAAAACCACTTAGGAGTGAGTACATGTGAAATTGAAGACACCAGAAAGTGGAAAGGATCTCCCATGCTCTTGGGTAGGCAGAATTAACATAGTAAAAATGGCAATCTTACCAAAAGCAATCTGCAGATTAAATGCAGTGCCCAGCAAAATCCCAACAAAATTCTTCACAGACCTCGAAAGAACAGTATTCAACTTCATATGGAAAAGCAAAAAAAAAACCTAGGATAGCCAAAACAATCCTGTACAATAAAAGAAATTCTGGAGGCATCACAATCCCTGACTTCAAACTCTACTACAGAGCTACAGTGCTGAAAACAGCTTGGTATTGGAATAAGAACAGACAGGAGGATCGATGGAACTGAATTGAAGACCCAGATATTAAGAACTAGTTTAAGCATAGTCCTTTTCCTTTAGATTTTTCAACTTAATGAAATAGATTTTTAAAATATGTGTTTATTGTTTTCTGAATTTTATTGCTTTCTGTTGTTTGCCTCTCTTTTGATTTTCAAATTAGTTAATTTAGGTCTTTTGAGTTTTTTCCTGTGGAATTCTCTCTCTCTCTCTCTCTCTCTCTCTCTCTCTCTCTCTCTCTCTCTCTCTTTTGTCCCATTGTTCTGTGGGGTAGAGACCCAGTGACCACTCAGCATGACTAAAATCCTGAGAGTCTTTATTAAGCTGGCTGACATCTGGTGACTGCCTGGAGAGAAAAAAACCTCACAGAGAGGCCTTGAATGCATTTTACAGGGAGCATTAGAGGCAAAGAACACAGAAACTGCATCCTGATTGGCGGTTGCAGGCAGAAGTAAAGCAAACCTTGGTATCCAGAGGCAGCAATACCCAAGGGCACCGAGAACTGTTGACCCTGTCTCTTAGCCTTTGGGGTTGGGATTTGAAGGATGGCAGCAATCCTACTCTGAGACAGGCTCCTTTTTCCTCCCCTCAGCTGGTAGCTAAGATAGGTAGCTTCTGATGTACAAAGTTGGGTTTTCTTAGCTGACCACTCCGCAGTCATCGACTTATTGTTAAGAGATGAAACTGGAAAAGCTTATGGACAGGCAGGAGGTCAGCACTTACTGCCTCATCAAACATGATTGGAGAATTTTTAAATCCTAAGGGCAACCTGGTCCAGCTGTAACCTCCCTCTGCATCTGTCTATTGAAAGCAAAGATGGGTTGACTCATCTGCCAATGGGAGGCCGAAAAATGCATCTTTAGGTCCAAGACAGTGTACACTTGTTTCTCTGGAGGAATCAGACTCATGAGAGTGGATAGGTTTGGGGCATGATGGTCTCAGCCCTCTTATTCATGTCCCTCAAATCTTGGATGGGTCTGTCATAAGATGTCCCAGGTTTCTTCATAGACAAGAGAAGTGTTTTCCAGGGTGACTGACAGGGCAGAAGTTCTGTCTCTCTAAGCCAGTCAATATGGACTACAATGCCCCCTTTGCTTCCTTGGTCATTATTTAATCTGGATAGTGTTAGCTGGACTGATTAGTTGAACAATTATCATAATTTGATGTTCGGCCAGTGGGTTGGGGGTGTTGGTTTCTGCCTATTCCCCCAGGAATCTTTTGTTGTAAATCTGAGAGATAACCCAATTCAATATTTTGATTGGGGCAGGACTTTCAGCTAGGATATATTTTTCTGACTGAGGATAAGACCAAAAATTTTCAATTTTTCCAGGAACTGGGACCTACTCACAACTTAAAATCCCTCTAACTTCTGTAACTTCTTTCTAATATCTGACTAGGTGACTGAGTAGGGGCTCACTAGGTGACAGGCAATGTTGAGCACCTGCCCATTCTCCAGTGCATCTGGGTCTAAGGGTGTATAGGCATGGTAAGACTCTAGGAGGTGCTTTAGATATGCAGCAGGATGCTTTGAGGTACCCTCTATGACCTCACTTCCTCTTACCAGGTCTATGGGCTTCCTTGGTGCTATTTGTAGTCTAGCCAGGAAAGTCTGGCTGTAGGTGTCTAGTGCTCCGTTACCTTGATCTGTGTTAGGATCTCAATGTGATAAGTGTTATCAGCCAGAGAATCCCGTCTGGAGCCAAGACTGCATTCTTTGCTTCCAGCCTCACGTGGTCCCTTTTTTTCTGATGTGAACAGGATGTCCAGTAACTATTGACAGTCATTCTACGTGGGCTAGTGGGAATAGAAAACAGTCTCTAGGAGAGAGCTTGCAGTTTCTCAGAGAAAGGGAGGTTCTGGGACTTCAGCTCTGCAGGTCATTGGCTGGGAAGGGAACATATATCATGAATGGGAATGGGGGCTTCTTGTTTGACTCCTTCTCAAAAGGAGTCTGGGGGTTTGACAGAGGGGAGGAATGACAGAAACCACTAGGGTCTGGGTCAAGTCAGAGGAGTTCAGGGAATCAGGGATGGTAATTGAGACATCTGCTGTATTCTGGTAGGGGGCATGATTGGAACCCTTGGGTATGCAGGAGAGACATAAACTTGGGAGGAACCCTTTGTAGGGGGAAAAGAAGAGTAAAAGGCCACTGGGCCCAGGCCCATAATGGGGTCATCATTCTTCATCCAGGGACAAGGGTGAGGAAGTTTTTCATTCTGGGTCACTGAATAAAAATTTTGGTGCTTTTTCCTCTTGGGGCTTAGCTACTAGAATCTTGATACCAGCTTTAAGGGAATAAGTTCTGAGCCATGGAGGAAGCTGTTGCTAGGGACTTAACCAAACATCTATGTAGGGAAACTGATCAGGGTGGCCAGAATTTCCTGTGATCATCAGCCATGCTGCTTAGGCCTTTTGGCTATCATATGTTCCTGCAGATGGCTGTCAAAAGAGGGTCACTCTAACCCACAAAGGGTCTGGAAGACTTTGTATGCACCCTGAAAATAGTGGAGGAAACAGTCCAAAGATGTGAGCTGGTTAGAAGCAGAGCCGCCCATAGTTTCTCTTTCAGGATCTCAATTCCCAATGACAAGTACCAGACCCATCAGAAGAGACAAAGACAAACAAGACAGGAACAGACGATAATATGGAGACAACTTAGGGGTGGCACTCATGCATCTGAACAGACCTGGGGAATGTGTTGACATTTCACACAGATCCTGGACATTGACCAGTGGCTGTACTGACCTCTCCTATGTGTCCAAACAGAAGACACCTTAAGCAGACTTACCTGGAAGTGACAAATCAGGTGGCTCACTGAAGGGTATTTAGACAGGGACGTGGGAGGGTCTGGGTTGTTGTGAACAAGTTCTCTCAGCCGTGACCTGTGCCGAGGCCTTGGGGTTGGTCAAACTGGTGAGCATCTTGAAAGGATTTTGTTTTGGGATAGAGACCTAAAGACCATTTATCATGATCAGAGTTGGAATTGAGAATCTGTAGTAAGCTGGCAACTGCCTAGAGAGAAACACTTCTAACAGAGAGCCTCAAATGCATTTCACAGGGAGCTTTAAAGGCAAAGGAAACTACATCCTGGTTGGCAGTTGCAGGAAAAAGTAAAGCAGGCAGTGCAACAGAAGCCAAAAGCATGCAGCTAGCTGGGGTATTTCAACCCCGAGTTTCTAGAACAGAGTTGGGTGCTTTCCCACTAGGCTTTACATGGTGGAGATAGGAAGGGGTGGTGGTGGTGGTGTCAGTTTTAAGCTAAACCACAGATGTCCCAAGCTGAGGGAAGATGGGGGAGCCTTTGCCCAGTCACTGTTGTTACAAATTTGTCTAATGGTTTGCCAGTTTTGTTAATTCTTTGAAAGAACCAGCTCTTCCTTTTGTTGATTCTTTGGATTATATCTTTCATTTTTGTTTTCTTAATTTCTGCCCTAGTTGTGGTCATCTCTTTCTGTTTACTGTTTTTGTCTTTGGTTTGTCCTTGTTTTTCTAAGGCCCAAAGAAACATCATTAAGGTATTACTTTGAAGTTTCTCAATTTTTTTTTGATGAGCTAAATGCATATAACAGAATGAATATGTGAATATTAAAATAACATCTACCCCCACTGCATTGTTGGGGTCTACATACAACCCAGGAAACTCTCTTGAGGTCTTCAGACCTCTGTGGAAACTAAATCTTGAGCAAGAAGAGGTAAATTCACTGTGTCAGTACAAGGAGGTTTGCACTGATGCAGAGAGATATCTCAGAGACCCCAAATACTGTGCAGAGAAGGCTAGAGACATTCTGAACTCTTGAGGACAGGGTAGGCATGGCTCATCCTTACCATAGCGTCCCATGGGGGTTTCTCTGGTTGTTTGGGGGTCCTGGAGAAAGTCCTAAAGGACCCCACTAGGACTGAGTCCTTTCTGAGAGGCAGGCTCACCTGGTGAGAACCTCATTTCCAAGGGGCCTTTGTTTTGAGGGGGTCTGTTCGTTCCCATATAGAGTGACATGTGGTCCTGAAACACTGCTAGACAGTGGTCTAGGTGTGATCAAGAGACTCTGGACAGTCACCCCTGATGTGATTGGTCTGGGACCCTGAGGTCCATCGGTCATGCCTATAAAGCTGGGCATCCTGGCCTTTGAGCTCTTGACTCTCCTCCCTGCTCTGGCTGGGTGGCAGATTTAGGAGTTTATAAACTTTTTTCTTAGGGCTGCCTTTATTATGTTCCATAAGATTTGGTCTGCTTGTCTTCTTTTACATTTTGACTTCTTCCTTGACCCAATTATCACTCAGTAGTGTATTGTTTGGTCTGTATAAGTCTGTGTTTTCAGTGATTTCTATTGCTGTTGATATCTAGCTTTAGTCTTCTGTGGCCGGAGAGAATGTAGGATCTTATTTCAGTTTTCTTGTATTTGTTGAGACTTGTTTTATGTCCTAATATGTAGTCTATTTTAGAGAAAATACTATGGCTGCAAAGAATAATATGTATTCTTTTGTGTTGGAGTGAAGTGTTCTGTATGTATCTGTTAGGTTCATTTGGTTAATGGTTTCATTTATCTCCACTGCTTCTCTGTCTAGTTTTTGTCTGGATGGCCTATTTGTTGTGTAGAGTGAGTTTACAACCAATAGCATGTCTTTTATGAAATTGGGTGCCTCTGTGTTGTTTGGTGTGTATGTATTTAGAATTGTATACCCTCTTCTTGGGTTGTGTCTCTTAATAAGTGTGTAGTGATCTCTCTCATCTTTTCTGGTTAGCTTTGGTTTTGCAGTTCATTATGTCAGATATTAGAACAGCTACACCCACTTGTTTCTTAGTTGTGTTTGATTAGAATACAACTTTATAACCTCTTTAGTCCAAAGTGATTTCTGTCATTGATGGTGAGGTGTGTGCCTTTGAGGCAGCAAAAAGATAGATCCTGTTTTCTTATCCAATAAGTTAGTCTCTTTATATTAGGAAATTGAGGCCATTAATATTCAGAGTTATTATCGAAAGATTTGTGTTAGTTCCTTTCATTTTGTTGTTTTCTTAGACTTCTTTTGATTAGCTCATCATTTCATCATCACCATCATTTATGCCCTGGCAATGCTTAAGCATGCATGGGCAGCCTGTTTATGTTTGCTCTCCAGTTGTTCCTATCCTGGGCAGTCCTAGATGCATGTGTTATTGTCATACCCAGGGTTCCACAGTCTTCCTTTATGTTGTCTATCCAGCGTTTTTTGGGCTTTCCTCTTCTTTTATCTCATGCACTTCTCCAAGCAGTGCTATCTTTGGGTGTCTGCCTTCATTCTTTCTCATAACATGGCCAAAATATCTCAAGCACCCTTGCTGTATCCTGTAGTTCACTCCTGTAGCTGGAGATGTTTCTTTTTTTTTTCTTTTAAATTTATTTATTTATTAAGGATTTCTGCCTCCTCCCTGCCACCGCCTCCCATTTCCCTCCCCCTCCCCCGATCAAGTCCCTCTCCCTCATCAGCTTGAAGAGCAATCAGGGTTCCCTGACCTGTGGGAAGTCCAAGGACCTCCCACCTCCATCCAGGTTTAGTAAGTTGAGCATCCAAACTGCCTAGGCTCCCCCAAAGCCAGTATGTGCAGTAGGATCAAAAACCCATTGCCATTGTTCTTGAGTTCTCATTAGTTAGTCCTCATTGTCTGCTGTGTTCAGCAAGTCCGGTTTTATGCTTTTTTCAGACCCAGGCCAGCTGGCCTTAGTGAATTCCGGATAGAACATCCTCATTGTCTCAGTGTGTGGGTGTACCCTTCGCAGTCCTGAGTTCCTTGCTCGTGCTCCCCCTCCTTCTGCTCCTGATTTGGACCTTGAGATTTCTGTCCGGTGCTCCAATGTGGGTCTCTGTCTCCTTTCATCGCCTGATGAAGGTTAATATTCAGGAGGATGCCTATATGTTTGAGATGTTTCTTAAAATCATGTGACACCTAGAATCCTCCTGAGACATGCCATCTCAAACACGTTCGGCCGCTGTTCTGAAGAGCATTTCATTGTTCAGGTTTCAGAGTTGTAAAGAAGGCAAGTGTCTCATATACTTGTAATTTTGTTGTTGTCATTAGGTCTCTTGCTGACCAAACCTTTCCTAGTGCCTGAATACAACCCTCGCTGTCCCTATTCGCCTCCTGATGTCTAAAATAGTTCCCTCTTTTGAACTGAGGTTTCCTCCCAGACAGACAAAGTTGACTGTTTGCTTGAGGTTCTGATTCTTTATTACAGTGTTAAAATCCTTGTGTGCCCTTCCCATGTGTTGTATCTCAGTCTTCTCGATGTTTACTTTCATACCAAGGCTGTCACTGATTAACACCCCATCTATCTACAGGCCTTTCTCCTCATTCTCCAGGGCTGTTGCTATTATTAATTCTAGGACTGCTCAAGTTACAGGGGCATTAATTTGTTGTGCCACAGCAGTCCATTATCCCGCAAAGGATAAAGGGCAGAACAGAGGAAAGCCTAGCAGAAGCCCAGTGCAGATTCAGAGCTAACAGGAGCACAGTTGATTAGATCTTCACT
The DNA here is from genome assembly GCF_000317375.1 of Microtus ochrogaster. Lineage (NCBI taxonomy): Eukaryota > Metazoa > Chordata > Mammalia > Rodentia > Cricetidae > Microtus > Microtus ochrogaster. The sequence continues at coordinate 25,062 of NW_004949263.1, read as the reverse complement.
TTGAGGCAACTGGCAGAAAAATATGAAAAAGATGGTTTTGTCTGTTAACGCCAACTTTAACAAGGCATTAGATAGCATTTGGAGGAAAGGACTTTGGGAAACAATGAGGTTCTACAGATACCCAGAAGAAATCTTAAGAATACTAGAAAATGCCTATAAAGACACCTTTGCATCCGTCACAGTCTGTGGAGAAGTAAGTGATGAGTTTAAGACAATCGTAGGAGTGGTGCAGGGATGCGTCCTCTCACCACTGCTCTTTAAAATATTCTTTTGATTAGCTACCCTGCCATTACTAATCTATTTTCCATGACTTCTTGGTGTGTTTATCCGTCTCTTCAGAGTGAAGTGTCCTTTCTAGCAGCCTCTGTAGAGCTGGCTGAGTCAGCATAAATTCCTTTCATCTGATTTTTATCATAGAGTTTTCAATATTAGTAGGTAGTTTTGCTGGGTAAAGTAGTCTGTATTGGCATTTGTGGTATTCAGAACTTGGAATCTTCTGGCTTTAAATGTTTTCTTTTGGAGGTATTATTCTGATGGGTCATCAGTGACTTGAGCTTTCTCTCTTGTGGCTTTTAATGCTCATTCTTTATTTTATGTTTTAGTGTTTTATCTATAATATGTTGTGGAAGCTTCCTTTTCTAGTCTTTTCTGTTTGGATTTCTGTAGGCTTTTGTATCTGCAATTTCTACCCTTCCTTATCTTGTGAGACCCACACACCTTGATGGTTCTCTCTTCTGCTGCCTTTTGGTGTATCTCCATGTCTGGTTTTCCTCCCTTGAGTAAGCTCTGGCCAACTGGTTGTTGGAGACAAGAGATCTTGGGAGGTAGGGTACAGTCAGGAGAGCTCTTGTGTCCAGAGGCTGAGGGCCTACCTGGGAGTGCTGAGAAGTGAGGTCCCAGGGGAACAGGGTAGGAGGAAGCAGTCCTAGTCTGAGGGGTGGTTGATGGAAAATCTACAAGTAGCCAGGTCTCCTGGCAGCACTTGGACGTGATATCGCAGTGGAACCCTTGGACCTGTGGAGTGAGGCAGAGTGGTGGATGGTTTACAAGATGGGAAGGGCATGAGAGGGAGGTCCTAGAGTTGTTGTGCAGGCCTGTGAGGTAGATAGGAGTGGAGCCTACCTAATTAATGGTGTGGGGAAAGCAAGTCCTAGTGAAGTTGAGAGGGAATTTTCTGACTTTAGTATTTGCTATTGTTATATTTTATACCCGTTAGTTTATTAGCTATAACTGGAGCATGGGTGTATACATGTACATGAGTTTATGTTTTGGTTTTGGTGGTTTTTCTAAGGAAATATAAATATAAAATTTGCTGTAATCTCTCCATGTGATAAGATACTACTATACTACTTTATTAATTTAGACACCTAAATTATTTTTTAGATTATTTTATGTGTATAGGTATTTTGCCTACATGTATGTGTACTACATGTGTGCCTGCAGAGGTCAGAAGGTATTGGATCCACTAGAACTGGAGTTATAGATGCTTGGCAGCCACCGTGTCGGTGCTGGGAATTGAATCTGGATCCTCTGCAAGACCAACAAGCGCTCTTAAAAAAGATTTTTTTTATTTATATATTTTATGTATATGGGCTCTTTGCATGTAGCATGTATGTCTGCACACCAGAAGAGGGCATGAAACTACAGTTATAAATGGTTGTTATCTGCCATATGGGTGCTGGGAATTGAACTCAGGACTTCTGGGAAAGCAGCCAGGCTCTTAACCGCTGTGTGGTCTCTCCAGCCCCAAGAATCTGTTAAAGTAATACTTTCATATTCTTCTGATCTCATATGTTATAAACCACAGACTATGATTTCATTGTCTTCTTTACAAAGCAGGTCTTTTTGATGTTTTAGATTGTTTTACCCTTTAATTTTTAAACCCTTTGGAATATGTAGAATGTTGAGCATCTGCCTTTTTTTTTGTCTCATTTGAATAGCCAAGTAGCACTTACTGAATAGCCCCCTCCTTTTTCTCCCACTGTATCTCCTTTATGGTTTATTTTGTTTATCTAAGTGTGGATCTGATTACAGGATCTATTTAGGTTTCCATTGCTTCAATTTTAAGTTATTCAGTCTGTAGGAATAGTGATTAATTTTTTGATTTCATCCGTGATCTTAGTTCTTTCTTTTCTTCTGCTGATTTAGGGTTTGCTTTATTCTTGTTTTCCAGTGCATTGTTTGGTTTGTTTGCCTAAGATTTCTCTGAGTTTTCCATGTGGGCACTTAGAGATAGAAATGTCCCTCTTAGGATTGCCTTCATTGTATCCCATAACTTTTGGTAAGTTGTGTGTTTGTTTTTATTCATTTATAGAATTTAAAAAATTCTTGAATTAGTCCATCCCTCATTCAAATATGCTGTTCAAACTTGGTCAGCCTCTGTTTTCTGTAATTTCTCTTCCTATTAATTTGTGGTCTTACTCAATTTTGATAAGAATACAAAGAATTCTTTGATTTTTTTTTCTTTCTGTATTTGTTGAGACTTACTTGCTTTGTATCCTGATGTTGTAGAAAAAGTTCCATGGGCTGCAGAGAATGAGAACCCTTAGTGTAAGTGAGGTGTAAATGACTTGGTCCATTTAATTCTACTCCTCTATTCTTTCTTTCTTTCTGGCTGACCTGTCGGAAGGTGGGAGTGAGAGTCGCTGGCTGTCACTACTTTGGGGTTGCTTTGTGACTTTATACTTAGTGTATCTGCTGTGAAACTGAGTCAGCCCGTGTTTGATGGGTATTTATTTAGAGCTGGATTATTCTTTTGGTGGAGTGCTTCTTTGATCAGTACGAATGGACCCCTTTTATCTCTGACTAGATGAAGTCTATTTTATGGGATATTAGACTAGCACACTTGCTTACTTTCATTGTTTTTATTGTTGGGTTGTTTTGCTACCATTTGCTTGGAAAACCTTAAGGTGGTGGCGCCTGTCATTGTTGGTGAGGTATGTTTCTCAGAAGAAGCAGAAGGAAGGTTCTTCTTCTCTTTACTGCTTCCCTCCCTCGTTTCTTCTTTTCTGAGGCAGTTTTTCTATATAGACCAGGCTGGCCTCAAACTCAGAGATTGCCTGCCTTTGTCTTCTGAGTGCTGGGATTAAAGGTGTGTGTCGTTCCCTGCCAGGATCTTGTTTTATAATCCAGGCTTCTAGTCCTTATCTTTTTGTTGGGAAATTCCAGCCATTGATATTCAGGATATTCAGTTATTACTGAAAGATGTATGTTGATGCTTATCATTTGATTGATACATACTGTGTATGTGTATGTGCGTGCATGCATGCACACGTTTCTTGGTTTGATTTCCTATTAAAATTTAGTTTTGCTTATTTTTTCCTCTGTATCCTCTTGTGTATGTTTATTTTTCTACTCAGTTGAAAGTATTCCTTTCAGGATCCTCTGTAAGGCTGAATTGGTGGTTATAAAATTGCTTCTGCCTACTTTTTAAAAAAAGATTTATCTTAATATGCATGTGTGTATGTGTGTGCATGCATGCATGCATGTGCATGCATGCTATATGCATACTGTGCATGTACAGATGCCTGTGGAGGCCAGACCAGGGCATGGAATCTTCTGGACCTGGAGCTACAGATGCCACCCAGTGTGGGTACTGAGAACTGAATTTGGTTCCTCTGAAAGAACAGCCACCTGAGCCATCTGTCCAGCCCTCCTTTAACCTGCTTTCATTGTGGAGAGTTTTTCTTTCTTTCTTTCTTTTTTTTTTTTAGATTTCATTTTGCTTCCCAACCACAGTTCTCCCTCTCACCCCTCCTCTCGTCTCCCTTCTCCTCCCCTCAGCCCACTCCCCCATACATTCCTCCCATGGGAATCAACCAAGTTCCGCACATTAAGCTGGGGCAGTACCAAGCTCCTCTCCTTTGCGCTAAGGCTGAGCATGGCTTCCCACCATAGGGAACGGGCTCTAACAAGCTAGCTCATGCACCCAGGGATAGATCCTGGTCTATGCCAGGGGCCTCTCAGATAGACCAAGCTTCACCACTGTCTCCCACATATTTAGGGCCTCGTTTGGTCTAAGTCGAGAGCTCATGAGTTTCCACAAGCTTGGTCCAGCTGTCTGTAGATTTCTCCATTATGAACTTGACCTCCCCTGCTCATATATTCCATCCTCCCTGTCTTCGACTGGATTCCCAGAGCTTATCCTGATGCTTGGTTGTGGATTTCTGGATCTGGTTCCATCAGTTAACTTGGATGAAGGCTTTATGATGATAGTTGGAATATTCACCAATTTGGTTACAGGGGAAGGACAGTTCGGGCACCCTGGAGAGTTTTTCTTCCATTTTAACAGATAGTTTCGCTGGTATATTAGGCTGGCTTCTCAATTATGTTTTTTTTTAAGAACTTGAGAAGCACATCTCTCTAAGCCTGATTGGCTTTTGAGGTTTCCATTGAGAAGTGAGTAATTACTGTGGCCTGGCTTTCTGTGTGATTTGGCCCTCTCTCTTGGAGCTTGAGGTACTCTTTCTTTGTGGCCTTGTGCATTTAGTGTTTTAACTGTTTACTTGGTGTTCTGTGAGTTAATCTGAATGGTACTTTCCTTAGATTTGGGAAATTTTCTTCTTTGATTTCATTGCAAATATTTCCTATTCTTTGGCTTGAAATTCTTCTCTTATACACTCGAGATTCACAAATTTTGCTTTCTCTTAGTATCCCAAAGATCTTGTCACTATCATTAAATATGCTTTTTTTTTTTTTTTTGAGACAGGATCTCATTATGTATTTCAGGCTGTCTTTTAAGCTCATTGAAATCCTTCTCCTGTTTCCACTTCCTGGGGTTGAAGGTGTGAACCACCACACTGGGCAGAGGCAGTGGGGTAGTGATTGTTGCTGTTGCTGCTGCTTCCTCCTTCTCCCTCCTCCTCCCCTCCTCTGTTTTCCTCATTTCCCTCCTCCCTTCCCCTCTTCCCCCTTTCACCTTCCCCTTCCTCTTCTCCTTTTTTTTTTTTTTTTTTAAAGAAATGGTCTCTCTGTGTAGCTTTGGGCCCAGAGCATGCAGTTCTCCTGCCCCTACCTTTCAGATGCCGAAATTATAGACATTACCATGCCAGACTTTAGCTGTTATCTTTATTATGCTTGTCTGCCAGTATTTTGTGATTTTGTGTTTTCTACATTTAACAAGAAATCAAATCATTTTAAAGAAGCATTTTCTATTTTCCAGTTCCATGCCTTCCTCACATATCTTACTGTTTTTGCTATAATTTTGAAATCTTTTAACATAGTAAATTATACATTTTTAAATTATTTAACTCCCCTTTTCTGGATCAACTCAACTTGGTTATAGTTTCATTAGGAAAGATTGTTAATTATTTATAAGGGATTTGTACATGCAGTTTCATGGTGACATCCATTGGTGTTTGACTTAAGGCTAGCCTAGGTTATTTACAAAGTAGATGAAGTTAGGGTTCTTCATTCCTCCCCCCCCCCCCAAGTTTGTATAAGATTGGAAAATGCTGATCTTTGGGTGTTCTTTAGAGGGCATTTCACAAACCTGGTATTTCTGGCTTGTTCTTTGGTAAGAGTTTCTTTCCGAGTGAAGCATGTTACGAACAAGTTGTTACCCCAGCACTGTTAACTAATGGCTCTTACCATCTTTAACTCTTGGTGTCCATGGTTCTGTGTTATTTTCCTGGGCAGGCTGCTGTGGGTGGAACCTGGACTCTTGTACGTTCAAGGCAGATGGTTTTCCATTGAACCAGATCCCTGATCTTAAGAATATCATAGAACCCACTCACATTTTAAGTAGAATTTTGAGTGTCTTTGAAATCTAGATTATAGAGTTGAGGATGTAACTCTGTGTGGTGATAAATTCCAGTGCATGAGTGGCAGAGACAAGGTGACAAGATGTTTAAGGTCGTTCTTGGCAACATTCAGAGTGTAAGGCTCCTTGGTTGCATGGACCCTGTTTCAAACATAAAATCTAGAATATGATACGGAATTGTTTTTACATGTATGTGCTGGTGACTGAACCTGGGACCCCACATACTCTGGTGTGTCCTATACCTGCCCTCAGCCATTACTCATACACTTTCGTCCCTCTGCCCTGTCAGCTGGGGACAGCTGATCTGACCTGGCCTCTGGCAGCTCCCATTCTTTGCCTAAATTCTGGGTCTTCTCTGCCCTTGGCAAATGCTTCCTGCCAGGCTGGTTTTCATTTGATACTATTGTTTAGATTTACTCTTCGACCTGGGCAACAGAGAGCCTGCTTAGTGATGACAACTGCATGTGGTGAGCAGGAGCCAAGGGAAAGAATATCAGAAGCCACCACTGTCCCTGAGTGCATTATTAACCCAGGGTTGCCCTGCAGTACCTGGAGTAGGAGAACATCTGTCTGAGGGACAGCCTAGAAGCCCTCAATCCTGGTATGACACCTGCCCCACCCTACAAGGTTAAATTTCAAGACCTCTGCCCAGGAAGTGAAAGTTTAGTGGGAACTGTCAACAACTGTAGGGCAGGTGGGAACAGAGCCTGGTCTTTCCTGCTGCCTGTGCCACCCTGTCTCCTCCTGCCACCCTTTCCTCATACACACTCATCTGATCCCACCTTTTAGCTTTCTGGGTTTATCAGGTGTGGGGTCTCTGCCAATCCAGGAAAGGTACCATGTCTGGACCCCCCGACACTTCCCTCAGCTGTTATTCTTGTGTCTACAGGGTCTGCGGAAGAGGGAGCTGCTGAAGGAACTGCTGCCAGTCATTGGGCAGAATCTTCGATTCCAGCGCCTCTTTACTGAGTGCCAGGAACAGCTGGACATCCTGAGAGACAAATAACTTGCCCTGGCCGTCCCCAGCTTCATGAGGGGCAGGACCACACTCTTGCTCCTGGCACGTGCCAGGGCTAGCCCCCACCTGTCAAGGCGGTAGTGGAAAGAGAGAACTTGGCGGAAGGTGTATTGTGCTGCACCAGCACAAGCCCAGTTCCTGGGTGGACATACTCTATGTCCCAGGTCTGGGATGACCCCCAAAGGGGGCAGCTTGTCCCTCCAATACAGGCCTAGCTGTGGACCTGGGGTTGGTACTGGGGCTCTGCCTTGCTGCCCGGAGTCAGGGGTAGTCTCCTGAGCCTGTGTCCAGCTCGGCCCCAAGGTAGATGTTGGCTCCTGACCAGGCAGATGCTGTGCTGCTTCCGCTCTGACGAAGCCGTTTGTGAGAGCAGAGCCTGGGAGCGTGAGGGCTATGCAGTCAGCAGACGGACCTGAAGCCTGTGTAAAAGCAAAGCTGTTCTGACACACGGACTATTTTTTTACTAGAATTTGCTAACTTGGAATATGAAGTTTCTTTTGGTTGATCAGGATATCCCTATGAGTTACTTGGACATTGGTCACTTGTAGGAAATTTAAACTCTAATTATGACAGCTACACTGAAAAATAATTGTATTGAAATTAACTTGTCTATCTTCATTTGGTTTAATTTTTAAATGTTTGTAAAAAGAGACACTTTGTGTGTTGGGGGGTTGGGACAAGGGAGGGCAATTTCTTTTCTAAGTGTAAAATAAATGAACATGCATTGGATACCAAACCATTTGCCTTCCTTGCCTTTCTTCTCATGTCCTATCTGCCCTCACCATCTTTCTCCTCTTGTGGCAGTGACGAGGTTGGAGCATGAAAGGATCTCCCTGTGTCATGTGGTCCCTCTCGGTACCCCATGTCGAAGTTCATCTTTGGTGTGTGGAAATCAGCTGTCTGGTCATCCAGCACCTCAGGCTAGTTTCGGGCTGACAGACAGGCACCATCGGTGCCTCAGCTCTTCGTTATGAAAGATACAAACGTGAGGATACTGAATTATCAGAAGCCTCAGTCATGTTGGCAAAGTCCTGGCAACTAGAAACCACTCTTGAATTATTTCTCTTTCTCTCTCAACATTTACTCATATGCTTGTGGATGTGTACGCCACGGTGCTTCTGGAGGTCAGAAGACAACTTTGGGTGTTCTTTCCACTGTGTGAGCTCTGGGGATTGAACACAGGGCACCAGGCTTGCTGGCAGGTACCTTGCCAAAGTCTAGCAAGTCTATTTTAACCACCACTGCTTGCAGTAGGTGGAGGCCAGGGACTGCTGTTTTCAGTCAAGATGGAATAACACAGACCAAATTTACTCTCCTGCCTGAGACAAGCAATGAGCCAGTCAAAATCCATGAGTCAATGGTTTCAAGACACTGGGTATGAGAAAAGGATGGCAACTGGAGTGTTCAGCTGATAGTGCAAGGCCCTGAGTTTGATTTTAAGCATCACATACACAAAAGATGGAAAATGCTGAGCCCCAAAGTGCCAAGCTTCCATGGAGAGAGTAAGGAAGTGGAACACAGGGCTGCCTGAATTGAGGAAGTAGGATGGAGAGAACAGGCAGCTGCTTAATGGAACAGGATACCAGAGATAAAAGAGCTCCATGGAGAATAGGAAAGTTCAGGGATCCCTTGAGCATTCATCCAGCTTAATGCTGCCCAGTACATGCATGGTGGAAGCTCCTACATCGGAAGACCACTGGGCCAAGTTTGAGATCTCCGGTTCATTGTTTTGTTGTCAAGGCAGCATAACTATCACAACCATTTCTTTTAACCCTTTTAAGAAGTACATATGGAACTGGAGAGATGGCTTGGTGGCTAGGAACACTTGTTGCTCTTGCAGAGGACCCGAGTTCAGTTTCCAACATCCATATTGGACTGCTCACAACCACTGGTTACTCCAGTTCCAGGGGAACTAATGCCCTCTTCTGGCTTACACAGGCACACCCCCCGCCATGTGTATAAGCCTACACTCACATGTATACACAAAATTTAAAAATGAAAATAAATCTTTTTTTCTTTTGTATTTCGAGACAGGGTTTCTCTATGTAGCCTTGACTGTCCTGGAACTTGCTCTTTAGTTCAAGGCTGACCTTGAACTCACAAGAGATCTGCCTCTTAAGTGCTAGAATTAAAGGTGTGTGCTGCTACCTGCATGGCTGTTTCTTGTCTTGTTTTTTTTCTTTTGAAAAATGAAAATAAAACTGAAGATTATATTTAAGATATGTAGTTTGAAGCAGGTAATTTGATGGTCTTTAGTGCCATCATGCCTATGTGCATACATAATCAGTCATTGTGGAAGCATTTTCATTGCCTCAAAAAGAAAATTGAAAGTTGGACATAGCCATTCACACCTATAATTTTAGCACCTAAGAGGCTGAGGCTGAGAGATTGCCACAGGTTTCAGGACAGTCCTGCTACACAAATGAGATCCTTTCTAAAAACTGCAGACTGGAATATAACTCACTTGGTAGTAGTGTTTGGATAGGATGCACAAAGCCCTGAATTCAACCCCCAGTGCCATTTAAACCAAGTGTGGTGGCCCAGTCTGTCCTCCCACTATTCAGGAGGTGGAGGTAGAATCAGAGGTTCAAGGACATCTTCAGCTACAGAGGAAGTTTCAGGCCAGGCTAGAGTATGAGACACTGTATGAAAAATTAAATGCAGATGGGATGGTAAGAGAAGGAATATTGGGAGGGATAGCCAACACTAAAGAATATTTAAGGGCTGGAGAGATGGCTCAGTGGTTAAGAGCACTGGCTGCTCTTCCAGAGGTCTTGAGTTCAATTCCCAGCAACCACACGGTGGCTCACAACCATCTGTAATGAGATCTGGCGCCCTCTTCTGGTGTGTGGGCATACATGGAGGCAGAATATTTACATAATAAATAAATCTTGAAGGTGAATCCAAAGACAAACATATAAGCATGCTCCTGAATATTAACCTTCATCAGGCGATGAAAGGAGACAGAGACCCACATTGGAGCACCGGACAGAAATCTCAAGGTCCAAATCAGGAGCAGAAGGAGGGGGAGCACGAGCAAGGAACTCAGGACCGCGAGGGGTACACCCACACACTGAGACAATGGGGATGTCCTATCGGGAACTCACCAAGGCCAGCTGGCCTAGGTCTGAAAAAGCATGGGATAAAACCGGACTTACATAGCGGACAATGAGGACTACTGAGAACTCAAGAACAATGGCAATGGGTTTTTGATCCTACTGCACATACTGGCTTTGGGGGAGCCTAGGCAGTTTGGATGCTCAATTTACTAAACCTGGATGGAGGTGGGTGGTCCTTGGACTTCCCACAGGTCAGGGAACCCTGATTGCTCTTCAAGCTGATGAGGGAGAGGGACTTGATCGGGGGAGGGGGAGGGAAATGGGAGGCGGTGGTGGGGAGGAGGCAGAAATCCTTAATAAATAAATAAATTAAAAAAATAAAACAAAGTTTGCTATTTTCAGCAAAAAAAAGAATATTTGAGGAGTCATATGGGAATCTACTATAACAGAAACTTCTTAAATATATACATACAGGAAAGAAATTTAAGTGGAATTACCAAGTAATGGAGAAGACAAAGCCCCAACTAGATGTCTCTTGCCACCAAGTGAGACCTCTAGTGCCAGAAATGGATTAAGAATAATTAAGTTGTTGGCCAATGGGGCCACATCGAAACTGCCACACAACCCAGGTTATTGCCAGAGCTATTGGTTGCTCTCCACAAATTGATGGTAAGGTTCTATTGCTGAAGAAAACACCTATATATCTCATTGAATATGGGGAAGTTGAGTTGGTAGCTAACTAGAGCCTCCATCCATTTTCACTAGTGTTCATGGTACTGGTAGGTACTTGGCATGCTACAAGAAGAGAAAGGTAAACACCAACTCTGATGCTAAACCTTTGATCTACAATGATGACCTGCCGGCATGATACACTGGTGGTCCAAATGTTTTGGGAGTAACCAACCACTATCTGATTTTATTTTAGGCCCCCTCCATGAAATAAAAAACATCCCTGACACTGCTGGGGTGCCAATAACCTGAGACTAGAAAGGCCATGGACCTAGGGGAAAACCTAATGCTATTTTTATCTAAGGAATGTTACAATAAAATGGCTTCTGATGGCATTCTGCTATAACCATAGACCCATGTCTCACTCAGCCATCAGAGAAGCTTCCTTCTCTAGAAGATGAGAACAAATATAGAGATCCACACTAGAAAATGTGCAGAGTGAGAGACCTTGAAATATTCTATCCTAAATGTGGGAGCCCACATGTGACTCAGTTTCCATCTGGAGTCAATTCTGACATAAAGAAGTCATTTGAGTTCAAGCTTGCCTGCTCTGCCTGCATCCTTGGGGGCTGTGAGACAGTTCTGATTAAGCCCATGGGAAAGAGCATTTTGCCCATGAGAATAAAACACACTCTTCAGTAGAAAGAATTGTGCTGATACCAGACCTCAGAAACATTGAGACAGAAATTGAAAGTGCTTACTCAATGTCTTGTGGTTAGATTCTGACTGACTGTGCTATGCTTTGTTCTGCTTTTGTATATAAGCAGGCTCTGAAATAAACTCGGGACTGGTTGGTATTCACCTCCAGTCTATCCTGTTTTCTGTCTCAATTTCCTACAATCTGCCATTTCCTCAACCTCATGCCCCCTTCCAGGTGCCCTATGTGACTTTGTTGGAACAGACTCCAACATGTGCACCCAATGTGGGGCTGGACATGGGGGATTTTCATGATGGACCCCGTGGGTTGAAAGAGTACACTCTTTTAAAGTGGATCTGCTGTGAGCTTATCTGGGAGCCACGTGTTGTAAATATAAAGGTAAGTAAATGAGCAGAGCAAATACTAAAAAGGTCAGTTGCACAGTCTAAAAATAAATAAAAAGTAACTTGAGTTTAAATGTTAATTATGGGCCAAGGAAATAGTAAACAGTTATTTATACATTAAATTAAAGATATTTTAAAAGTCAGCTGTGCCAACATAGGACATCAAAAACTGTGTAAACTTTTAAAATTTGTACATTTAATTATAGATATTTTAAAGGCTAGGGGTACTAAGGACGGGCAACAGAAATTGCTTTAGTTTTTGAAATTTATAAAGGATGTATGCCCCTGGTTCCCTGCAGAAGGGGCCATGAGTCTAGAGATTTAAAAGGTGTAAATGAAGGAGCACCCTTTGTCTTAGTCCGTGTTTTGTCTGTTACTATGTTGCTGTTCTGTTTTATGTGTTCACTGTTGCGGGAGGTCCTTCCGCTCCTCCAGCC
>NW_004949263.1:2213-6738 GCF_000317375.1 Microtus ochrogaster | reverse complement strand
TGGCGACTCCCTGACTCAGCTTCTTTCTCCCAGCATCCTGTTCTGTTTTCTCCGCCTACCTAAGGGCTGGCCTATGAAATGGGCCTAGGCAGTTTTTTTATTAATAAGAAATCACTGCCACATCATTTCCCCTTTTTGTGTTTAAACAAAAAAGAAAGGCTTTGACTTTAACATAGTAAAATTACATATAATATAAAAAATCACTCCCACATCACTGGCCAATAGCTTAAGTGTACTTCTAGCTAGCTCTGCTCTTACATCTTAAGTTAACCCATTTCTATTATTTTATATTTTGCCACGAGGCTCTTGGCCTACTGGCAATGTTGGTGGCTTGTGTCTTTCTACTCTGGTGGCTATATGGTGTCTCACTAATCTGCCTTCTTTCTCTTTATATATCTCTTTCAGCCTGGCTATATTCTGTTAAGCCATTGGCTGAAAGCAGCTTTCTTATTAACCAATAAAAGCAACACATATGCAGAAGGACTTTGCACCCCATGTCATTATTGTCTTTTTTTGGTCTATTGACCTTTGATATCCTAGAGGAGAAGAGGCAGGCAGCCTTTGCCTTTAACTCCCTGTGCTTTTTATTGGATCAGTTCCCTGAGGATACATATAAAGTTGTAAAAGTCCAGAGGCAATATAAATAATGCTGAGTGTAAAGGAAAACTATAAAATATGTATGAGATTTGACTATGTTGTGTTAATTCTGGTTGGTTTCTCCATTAAAGAGGCTGGAAATTTTTCACTTCAGAATATTTATGTTATAAGTACGGTTATACTCTTTAAAGGTGAAAGTAGGACCAAGGACCAAAATACAAGTTAATAATTAATGATATTGCAACCCTCTGGGTTACAGGGTTCTGTATGATTGGCCTCCTATAAGACAACAAGGCTAAAGCTCTTAGTTATTCAGACTTTGACAGAGAAGTTCAAACATGTTTCTTAAAAACTGTCAAAATAAAAAAAAAAAACCTGTCAAAATCACATCTGTGGTCTGTAAATGAAAACTGCGATCTAACTGCTCCTATAATGGTTATAAATAGGACAAATGCTTATGAGTATATATAAATTCTGAGGGTCTAAAAATGTAAAGGCCTGAGGACATCAATACAGGTTGTAAAGATCTAAAGGCATAAAAGCTTGGATTATATGGATCTGAAAAGATATTCTAAAAAATATAGACACAATTTATAAGAATAAAATGGTTTAATAGGTATATAAAATATTACAGGATTTCTTTCACCTTCCATAATATTATTATGTTAGGATTTCAAAAAGTTTAGAGTTTAACATTAATAGAGTTCTGACAAGCTAAAAGATGAATGGCTGCTTACTATTTGGGTCACAAGCTCAAGTTTTTAAATTTCATTTGGTTGTCTTCTGTATATAGGTTTATATGCTGTTTAATTCAAATCTATAGCTTTTCCTAGTATTCAAGGAGTTGAGTCTATTCCTGCTTTTTTACACATAGTTGTTACCCTGCCCTTTCTACAATATGGATGTCAGTGCAGATTGATAATGCTAACATATCTAAAACTTTCATTATTTTATAAAATGGAGATTCATACAAACTTCAGAAAATTGAGAGAATTATAAAACTTGGATCTACTTCTCACAAGTCAAAAGGATTGTGGTATTTTTTTCTCTTTCCTAGTCTTGGGATTCTTTCTCTTCTTCAATTACTGAGACAATGAGTCTACAAGTTTCAAATGAGTTCATAAATTTTAACTTCTGTTCCTAGTTTGTATCTGTCTCAACAGGTTTCCACGTGGCTGACGAATCCATCCAAGCATCAGATGCTGACAACTTACTTCAGATAACCATGAACAATGAACTTGCTAAAAGCTAACGCGGACCAATCCGGCTGATGATGAAAACGCAGCTCCTTCATGCAGTGTGCAGAACAGAGATATGCTGATCCTCGTGTTGCTGGTGATAATCCAGAGAAGCCAGAGGGAGACCTATTGGGCCTATGTTTACAGCCTGCAGTTTGGGAAGGAAAAGAAATTGTGATCACAGTCAACAATACACATTTTTTTTAGATCAACCTGCCACACAAGGGTTCCTGATTGCTCGAAAATTTTCTCATGTTGGGTATGGGCTGAGTGTTCCAAGGTGTCTCATTCTTTGCATGATGTCTGACCGTGGGTCTCTGTATTTGTTGCCATCTGCGGCAGGAGGAAGCTTCTCTGGTGATGACTGAGCAAGGCACTGGTATGAGTGTCGCAGAATCTCATTAGGAGTCATTTTATTGCTGTTTTTTCTTCAGAATAGTAGTATTGGGTTTTGCCCTATGCTCCTGGGCGATCTAGTGCCAGGTTCTCAGTCTCACCCAAGCAGTGCCAGGTATAGGTTCCACCTCGTGGAGTGGGACTTAAGTCAAATCAGATATTAGTTGGTTACTCTCTCGTGCTTTGTGTCACTCTTCCAGTAACACAACATCACAGGCAGGACACTCTTGTCAACCCAAGAGTTTGTGGCTGGGTTGCTGTTTGCTTTTCTCTTTTGATAGCATGCAAAGTGCCTTCCTGTACCAAGGATGCTAGAACTTGTGTGTGAAGACTTTATGTAGGAACCAGGTCAACTTCTCCATGTTCAATGAGTTGTATAGGCTTTGTCTTCAGCAATAGGGTTTTGTCATCAGTTTGTGAAGCATGATCTACAGTATTGGCAGCAGCCTATGCTGTTTTGAGGTTCCCATGAGACCCCCTTTGGTCAACAGTTCAATTAGATATAAACCAATTCTAGTACTGGAAGCTTTGTTTATGTCTTCTTCCATCCTTTTACCTTGAAGTGATGTCTATCCTTGATGTTAAGGTGTGTTTTTTTGGATATAGCAGAAAAACAAATTCTGTTTGCACATCCATTCTGTTAGCCTGTCTCTTTTTATTGGGGAATTGAGACACTGATGTTGAGAGGTCTCCATGAGTACTGTTTATTGATTCTTATTACATTGTTGTTGTGTGTGTGCATTTTGCCTCTTTTGATTTGCTGGTCTGTGGGATTTTTGGGGGGTGTGACTTACCTCTTTAAGTTGAAAATTTCCTTCTAGTGTCTTCTATAGGGCTGGATTTTGTAGTTGGTTTCTTTCTTTCTTTTTTGTACTCATTGGTCTTTGGGGGCCCGCCACCCAGTTCCCAAATAAATACACAGAGACGTATTCTTACTTATGAAGGCTTGGTCTTAGAATGGCTTGTATTTAGGCAGCTTTTCTTAAATTATCTAATCTACATTTTGCCTCTGGACATTTGCTGTTCTCTATTCTATATACCTATCTTTCCTTCTTACTCTGTGTCTGGTTGTGTGTCTGAGTGACTGGTCGCTAACATCCTACTCTCTTAGATTAACATTTTCTTTGACCTAGGTATCTATTCCTTCTATTGTGTCTTCAATTCCTGAGATTTTCTCTTCCATATTTTTTATTCTGTTGTTGAGGCTTGCCTCTGAGGTTCCTGCTCGAGTTCCTAAGTTTTTCATTCCCAGATTTCCCTCAATATGGGTTTTATTTATTGATTCTTTTCTATTTCCTTCCACTGTTTTATCTATCTATCTATTTATTTATATTTATTTATTTATTTATTTATTTTTACATGGGCTCGTTTAGTGGATTAATTCATCTCCTCTTTAAGGACTTCTATCACATCCATAAAGGCTATTCTAAGGTCTTTTCCATGTGCTTCGGCTATGTTGCAGTGCTGAGGGCCTGCCGTGGGAGGGCTGGTTGTTGGGTGCTAGTGGAGACATAGTGTTCCTGCTGCTATGGATTGTTTTTACACTTACTTTTAGGCATCCAGGGTTGGGAAGATTGTAATTCTGGGTGCCAATATCTGGTCTTGTCTTTGTTCGGTGGGTGTTCTCTCCCTTGGTTTCTGTTTTCTTCTCTGGTTCTGAATAGAGTGTCATGACTATGTGTTGCCTGGTAGGAAATTCTTCTGGGATCCTGATTGGTGTGGCCACTGGAGGTTCTAGGTATTGGGAGCCAACACTTAGGGATGGGAATAGGTTGGGGCCCACTGAGGAGGACCATAAGAGGGAGGAAAGCAGGTTGCTCTACCAGGATCTACTTAGTTCCCTGGGAATGGGGTCAGAGAGTGAGAAGAGGTAGCAGCATTGATTAAATATATTTTTGCCTTTTATCACTACTTTGTTTTAAAAATTTTTAGTTTTACTATGAATAAAATGACATTTTGTATATCTTCTACATTTTCATTATCTATTTGTCAGTTGAAGAGCATTTAGTTGTTTCCATTTCCTGGTTATTGTGAATAGAGCAGCAGTGAACATGGTTGTGCAGGCTTCTGCGGAGTATGATGTCGAGTCCTTTGGGCATCTGCCAAGGAGTGGTATATAAATGTGCCATATGGGTCATATGCCAGATTTATTTTTACCTTGTTGGGAATTTTTAATACCAGTATTCAAAGTGGCTGCAACAGTTTTCAGTTCGACCAGAGTTTCCTTTTCCTCACATTCTTGACAGAACTTGTTATTAGCACCTAGATCTGCAATTACCCCAAACCTAGACGCG
>NW_004949263.1:0-1423 GCF_000317375.1 Microtus ochrogaster | reverse complement strand
TCTTCTTCAGACAACTGTTTCCTACAACTCTGGTATGCAGAGCTCCATCCATGTTTTCGTCTAACAGTTTTCGATTTTACACTGAAGCTTCGATCTGTTTGGAGTTAATTTCGATGTAACGTGATAGATATGGATCTAATTTCATTCTTCCACATGTGCACAGTCAGTTTCCCCAGAACCATTTGCTAAAGATGCTTTGTTTCTCTTTTTTTATTAGTGAATGATTTTAGTCTTTTTTTCAAATTTCAGGTGACTGAAATTATGTGCACTCCCATGTGGGTCTTCCAGTGCTCCATGTTTGTTTTGTGCCAGTACTGGACTGTTTTTTATCACTATGACTCTGGAACACATCTTAAAGTATGGAATGGTAATCTCTCCAAAATGTCTCTCCTTGCTAAGGATTAATTTGGGTATCTGGGTTCTTTGGTGGTCCAAATGAATTTTATGATAGTTTTTTTTCCCTATTTTTGTGAGGAGTCAGAGATTTTGATTAGTTTTGCATCAAATTTGTAAATAGTTCTTGGTATAATGGTTTTTAGCACCCTATTAATTCTAGCAATCCATGAGAATGGAAAATCTTCCCATTTTCTAGTATCTTTCTCAATATCTTTCCTCAGAAATGTAAAGTTTTTTATTGTAGAAGTCCTTCATCTACTTGGTTAGGTTTATTCCCTGATTCTTTATTGTCTTTGATGCTATTGTACATCAGAGTGTTCTCCTGACGTCTTTCTCAGTGTTTGTTGTTAGTGTACAGAAAGGCTATTGATTTTATTTTTTGAGCTGATTTTGTATCTGATACTTTGATGAAATCGTTGATTAGTACTAGAAGTTTTCTGGTGGAATTTTTGGATCTTTATGTATAAATCTCATTTACAAATAGGGATAGTTGACCTCATTTCTTACTTAAATCCTTTAAATTTTCTTCTCTTGTTTTATCGCTCCAGCTAGTGCTTAAATTACTATATTGGAAAGAGGTAGGGATGATGGGTATCTTTGTCTCTTTCCTGAAATCAGGCTTTTATCCATGAGGATGATGTTGACTATGTTTTGGTCATGTGTAGCTGTTATTATATTGAAGCATGCTCCTTCCAGTTCTACTCTCTCTAGGATTTTTCTTATGATGGCATGGTAGATTTTGTCAATGGTTTTTCCTACATCTATTGAAATCATCACATGACTTTTGTCTTTAAGTTTACTTTTGTGATTTATTACATTTATTGACTTGTGTATGTTGAATCATCCTTGCATTTTTAGGTTAAAGGAAACTTATGGTGGTGAATAATCTTTCGATGCATGCCTATATTTGACTTGGAAGTGCTCCTTCTAATTTTGTTTATCTGAGTAATGTAAGTAGTATTTGCTGTAGATCTGTGAAAGTCTGACAGAATTATGTGTGTACCTATCTGAGCTTTTTGTTGTTGCC
>NW_004949262.1:309548-310613 GCF_000317375.1 Microtus ochrogaster | reverse complement strand
GAAACAGGAAAGAACAAATGGAGGAAAGGGAGCGGGAAGACATTTTTACTTACTGTATTAGAAAAGAAACCAAGGTTTCTGTGAATCTTGAAATGCATATCTAGTGTCAAAATTTTTCAAATACTTCTCTTTTCGAATTTGCAGAGAGAACAAGCTTTTTGCTATTAACACCATGCTTAAAGTAGCAGTATAAAGTAGTCTTTTAAAATCATTTAGTAGCTTTATGTTAAAGACAAAAACCTGATATATCTCTATACTAACAAAAACATGATATGGTGGCTAATATATCAAGCTTATTATCATTCATTAACATTTAAGATCATGTACGAGTCTTCTCTCTTTTTGTTATTATTGGTACAACACAGAGCTCCCAAATTACCCAGTTCATCACTGTCCTTCTGTTAACATTCATGTTTTATTTATTTGAGGTAAATATGAGGTTCAATTGACTTTAGATAATAGGTTGGCAAGTTTTTTGACTATAGAGTGACAGAAATTACAGTGAGGAAGGGAAAGGAACAGCAAGAGAAATTTAAAAAAAGAAAGAATGGAGGAGAAAAGAGAGCCAAATGGAGCAATCAATAAACCACTAGTGTACCTAGCATCATGAGAATCACTATTTTCTTTGTTTTTATTACTCTGTACATTTTTACTTGCTCTGCTCCCTTCTTCCTCTCTCCCCTTCTATTCTCTGCCATGATCCCCATACCTCCAGTTTACATTTACTTAGGAGGTATTGTCTTTTTCTTCTTCCTATGTAGATCCATGTATGTATCTCTTACAGTTCTTTTTGTTGTCAAGGTTTTCTGGGTTTCTGACCTGTAGGCTTTTTTTTTGGTTTAGGTCTAAAAGTCACTTATGAGTGAGTACATATTTTATTTGTCTTCCTAGGTCTGGGTTACTTCATCAATATGTTTTTTTCTAGATCCATACATTTGCCAGCAAATTTCAAGATATCATTATTTTTTACTGCTGAGTAATACTCTACTGTGTAAATGTACCATATTTTCATTTTTCTTTCTATGGTTAAGGACTATCTAAGTTGTTTCCAGGTTCTGACTATTA
>NW_004949262.1:307213-307765 GCF_000317375.1 Microtus ochrogaster | reverse complement strand
AGACAACACCACAGAGTGTCTTCTTTGTTTGCTGCTTATCACTAACAGCAGGTGTTTTAGCCACTGACCTTGCAACTGCCCCACTTGGCTGCCTAACTACTGAGCCCCTCCTTTCCTTCCCCCTTTCCCCCTTCCCCAATTCCCTCTGCCCAAGCTCCTCACTGAGGAGTATTTAAGACATAAAACTTCCTTCAATAAACTGATGCCTTGACAAAAGAATACTGCTTGGCGTCCATTTCTCTCTTTCGCCCATGTCTTTCAGATAGTGAGTTTTCAGACCCTGGAATAATTTAGGACCTGCTGGGAGGGTCACTATGTAGAACAGACATGGAGAGAGAAGACAGCTTTGTCTAGTTCCTGATTTTAGTGGGATCACTTTGAGATTCTCTCCATTTAATTTGATGTTAGCTGTCAGCTTGCTATATATTGCTTTTTATTATGTTTAGGTACATTCCTATGTCCCTGTTCTTCCCAAGAAATTTATCATGAAATGGTATTGGATTTTCAGCATCTAATGAGATGATTATATTTTTCCTTAAGTTTATTTAAATA
>NW_004949262.1:293936-297511 GCF_000317375.1 Microtus ochrogaster | reverse complement strand
ACTCCACCCACCTATGTTCTAAGCTATGAGCCCAAGCAGTTTTTTATTACTTAACCAATGAAATCAACAGATTGATATATGACACTCCCACATTACCACCATACTGATTTCCAAAGTGACTGTACCAGTTAGCACTCCCATCATCAATGGAGGAGTGTTCCCTTTACTCTGTGTCCTCTCCAACATGACTTATTGGTGTTTTTGATCTTAGCCATTCTGACTGGTGTAAGATGGTATCTCAGAGTTGTTTTGATTTGCATTTCCCTGATGGCTAAAGATGTTGAACATTTCCTTAAGTGTCTTTCCATCATTTGAGATTCTTCTGTTAGATTTGTACCCCACTTTTTATTTGGGTTATTTGATATTTTGAAGTGTAGTTTCTTGAGTTCTTTATATATTTAGAGATCAGTCCTCTATCCAATGTGGGTTTGGTGAACATCTTTTCTCATTCAGTTGGCTGTCATTTTGTCTTATTGACTGTATCCTTTGCTTTACAGAAGCTTTCCAGTTTCAGTATGTTTCATTTATTTATTCTTACTCTCAATGTTTGTGCTACTGCTATTATATTTAGGAAGTGATCTCCTATGCCCTTGCATTCAAGGCTATTTCCCACTTTTTCTTCTATGAGGTTTAGTATAGTTGGATTTATGTTGAGGTCCTTGATCCATTTGGGCTTGAGTTTTATGCATGGGGATAGATATGGATCTATTTCTATTCTTCTACATGTTGACATCCAGTCATGCCAGCACTATTTGTTGAAGACACTGTCTTTTTTTTCTTATAATTTTGGCTTCTTTGTAAAAAATCAGGTGTTCATAGATGTATGAATTAATATTGGGGTTTTCCATTCAATTCCATTGGTCCATCTGTATGTTTTTATGCCAGTACCAAGCTGTTTTTATTACTGTAGCTCTATAATAGACCTTGACGCCAGGGATGATGATGCCTCCAGAAGTCCCTCTATTGTACAGGACTGTTTTGGCCATGCTGGGCTTTTTGTTTTTTCCATATGAAGTTGAGTATTGTTTTTTAAGGGCTGTGAAGAATTGTGTTGAGATTTTGATGAATATTGCATTGAATCCATAGATTGCTTTTGATAACATTGCTAGTTTTATTATGTTGATCCTACATATCTAAGATTGTGGGTGATCTTTCCAATTTTCTGATATCTTCTTTGATTTTTTTCTTCAGAGACTTAAAATTCTACTTAAATAGAGCTTTCACTTCTTTGGTTAGTATTATGCCAAGATATTTTATGTTATTTTTGGCTTTTATAAATGATGATGTTAAGCTGGCAAGTGATGGTGCATGCCTTTAATCCCAGCACTCACTTGTGAGGCAGAGGCAGGTGGATGTCTGTGAGTTCAAGGCCAGCCTGGTCTACAAGAGCTAGTTCCAGGACAGGCTGAAACCCTAACTCAAATACACACACACACACACACACACACACACACACACACACACACGATGATGTTTCTCTGATTTCTCTCTCATCACTTTTATCATTTGTATATAGGAGGGCTACTGAACTTTTTGAGTTGATCTTGTATACTGAAGGTGTTTATCCAGAGTAAGAGTTGCCTAGTAGAATTTTGGGGGTCACTTATGTATACTATCATATCATTAGCAAATAACAAAAGTTTGACTTCTTCCTTTCCAATGTGTGTCCCCCTTGATCTCCTTTTGTTTTTTATTGCTCTAGCTAAAATTTTGAGTACTATGTATGTCAGGAGCCATTTCAGGCTTCTCCTTTCTCACAGGGCCTTGAAGTAAAAACCTTGAGACAGAAAACTTAAAGTTAACTAAAACATTGTGTGCTAACCTTGGAGATTCAAGCTTCAGACAACACCACAAAGTGTCTTCTTTGTTTGCTGCTTATCACTAACAGCAGGTATTTTAGCCACTGACCTTGCAACTGCCCCGCTTAGCTGCCCAACTACTGAGCCCCTCCTTTCCTTCCCCCTTTACCCCTTCCCCAACTCCTTCTGCCCAAGCTCCTCACTGAGGAGTCTTTAAGACATAAAACTTGCTTCAATAAACAGATGCCTTGACAAAAGAATACTGCTTGGCGTCCATTTCTCTTTTTTGCCCATGTCTTTCAGATAGTGTGTTTTCAGACTCTGGAATAACTTAGGACCTGATGGGAGGGTCACTATGTAGAACATACATGGATTGAGAAGACAGCTTTGTCTAGTTCCTGATTTTAGTGGGATCACTTTGAGATTCTCTCCATTTAATTTGATGTTAGCTGTCAGCTTGCTATATATTGTTTTTTATTATGTTTAGGTACATTCCTGTGTTCCTGTTCTTCCCAAGACCTTTATCATGAAATGGTATTGGATTTTCAGCATCTAATGAGATGATCATATTTTTCCTTAAGTTTATTTAAATAGTGAATTACACTGATAGATTTTTGTATGTTGAACAATCCTGCATTTCTGCAATGAAGCTTACTTAATCATGGTTTTTATGTTTTCTTGGATTCATATTGCCAGTATTTTATTGAGTATTTTTACATCAATGTTCATGAGTGAGATTGGTCTATAATTCTCTTTCTTAATTGAGTCTTTGTGTGCTTTGTTTATCAGCATAATAGTAGCCTCAGAAAAACAGTTTGGCAATGATTCTTCTGTTTCTATTGTGTGGAACACTTTGAGAAGTATAGAAATTAGCTCTTTTTTTGAAGTGCTCGTAGAATTCTGCCCTAAAACCATCCCACCTTTGTAGCAAGGAGGTCACTTTGTTGGCTCCTACCTGCTCATCCCTGAAATGAAGACTCAGAAACTAAATTATTTAAAACACTGCTTGGCCTATTAGCTCTAACTTCTTTTTCTATATCTCTTACATTTTAATTTAACCCATTTCTAGTAATCTGTGTATTGCCATGTGGCTGTGACTTACCAGATAAAGTTCTCTCTGATTCCACCTCCTTACTCCCAGAATTCAGTTTAGTTTTTTCACCTAGCTCTGTTCCCCTATAGCTCTGCTATAGGATCAAAGCAGTTCCTTTACTAACCAATGATATTCACAGCATACAGGGGAGTCCCACATCATACCCTGGCTGTTTTTAGGTTGGGAGATTTTTGATGATTGCTTATGTTTCCTTAGGGTTATAGGTCTTCTTCTGGTCTTGATTTAATTTTGGTACATGGTACCTTCCCAGAAAAATTTCCATTTCCTTTAGATTTTCCAATGATGTACAAGTTTTCAATTCTCTGGATTTCTTCAATGTCTCTAATTATGTCCCACTTCTCATTTTTAATTTTGTTTATTTGAATATTTTCTCTCTGCCTTTGGTTAGTTTGAATAAGGGTTGGGCTATTTTGTTGATTTTCTCAAAGAACCACCTCTTTGTTTCATTGATAAGTTGTATCCTTTTTGCTTCGATTTTATTGATTTTAGCTTTCAATTTTATTATTTCCTGTCATCTACCTCACCTGAGTGAGTATGCTTCTTTTTGTTCTAGAGCTTTCAGCGTGCTGTTAAGTCACTAGTATGAGATTTATTCACTTTCTTCATGTAGGCACTTAGTGCTATGAACTTTCCTCTTAGCACTGCTTTCCTATTGTCCTATA
>NW_004949262.1:274751-275609 GCF_000317375.1 Microtus ochrogaster | reverse complement strand
CAATGAAATCTGCCTGAGGGTAACATAAGCTAATAAACATAGACATTTATTGTAAGGTTCTGTAATAATTGTCTAGGAGTATGACTGTGCTCCTGTGTTCTGTCTGTGAGTTATGAAAAGCTCAAATTTTAAATTTCTCTAACTTTTTTTATACTTTTCTCCGTGTCCTTGAGATTTCTAGAAAACATTTCTCAGATCAAATCTATTTCTCAGCAGTTGTTCAACTAGGGCTCTGATGGGTTCCATGGAAAGCAGGAAGGAGACAGGTGTTCAGAATTTTTTCTTTCTTTTTTTGAGGTTTTATTGATTTTTTGTGGATCTTGCAACATGCATCCCCAATCCCACTCATCTTTGTCTTCTTAATTCTGCCCTTGCAACCTCCCCTGAAAAAAATTAAAGTAAAATAAAAAACAACAACAACAACAACAACAAAATAAAGAATAACAGAGCTCATCATAGAAATTGTAGTGTGTCACAGCGAGTCATACTGTATGCCCTTCCATCCACACATCTTTATTTGTAAGTGTTCATTGTAGTTAGTCATTGCTCTGACTGGAGTCCTCTAACTTCTGCTACCCTTTTGATACTGGACAGTCTCTGAGGCTCTCTTGGATCTTCTGTTGTTGCCTTTTGTCATATAGAACCTGTAACTTTGGCTCTGCAGGTTGATGCCTTCAAACACCCCAACCGTTCATAAGAGGTGGCTGTTGAGGTCACCAGTTCATAACCCTGGTACAGGTGGTATCTGGGTTGCTCATCTGACCAGCTTTCCCTTATCAACACCAGGACATGCTCTCCAGCACTGTTCCAGTTAGCTCACCCAAGGCAGCAGGCAGCAAGGAGCAGGGTCAGTCTCCT
>NW_004949262.1:271782-272699 GCF_000317375.1 Microtus ochrogaster | reverse complement strand
AAATTCAATTTTCCCCTACCAATCAATCTCTGGTCCTGGAGACTCTGCCACTTGGATATGCAATGATCCCTCCTTGCCTTTGACTGGTAGGAACTTCCTTGCATCTTACCCCTGAGAGATGGCAGCACTTCTGGAGTGTATTTGGAAGTAAGGAGGCTGCACTTATTGGTTCTTATTAACTTCACACAAGCTTAAACATCTGAGAAAAAGGATAGTTTAATATAATTGCCTTCATCTTATTGGCAGGTAGCCATGACTGTAGATTTTTATTGATGATTTATGGTTGTGGAGGGCTGCCCTGCCCACTCAGTGGAAGTGCCATATGATCTTGAAATACATAAAAAAACAATATGAGGGTGTCAGGGGAATAAAGCCAGTGATCTGCATTCCTCTTCAGTCTCTGCTTCAGTGCCTGCCTCTAGATTCCCCCCTTGATTTCTCACTCTGACTAACCTCAATGCTGTGGTCAAAATGATAAGTCAAAAAAATAAAATAAGAAAAAAGTAAAAAAACCCAAAAAACCCCTTTTCTCCTTACTTTGGTTGTGCTTTGGCTAATGATGTTTATCAAATTGGTAGAAAGAAAACTATGAAAGATTCAAATAAAGAAAGAATCATTGTCTTTATAAGCTACACTGCGTTGAAACCTTCTGTACCTGGGCTTTTTTTGCTAGGGAGGTTTTTTATAACAACTTCTAATTCTTCGCGAATAATAGGTCTATTTAGATTGTTTATCTGGTCCCGGTCTAACTTTGGTATATGGTACCTATGTAAAAAAGTGTCCATTTCTTTAACATTTTCCAATTTTCTGGCATACAGGCTTTTGTAGTAAGATCTAATGATTCTCTGAATTTCCTCTGTGTCTGTGGTTATGTCTCCCTTTTCATTTCTGATCTTGTTAATTTGGGTATTCTCTCT
>NW_004949262.1:265185-269531 GCF_000317375.1 Microtus ochrogaster | reverse complement strand
AGGTTGTTAGAGGAATTCTTGCATTGGCGCCTTCCCATCTCTTCCTTCAAATGCAGCCAGGAGAGATCTGGTGTCTTGGTCCAGTCTTTGCTGTGATTGACTCTCTGAGTGTATCTCTTCAGTGTAGAAGCAGGAACCGTTCCCATGCAGATGGAACTCCTCAGTACCGAAACATGGACGGCTGGGAGTCCAATGACCCGCGGATAAAAGGGCGAACTTTGGGGGCAGGGCGGGGTCCAGTAGAGCACAGGAGACCCTGCAGCACAAGCTGAAGGTGCTCGGGCTCCCTTGCTGGGGGTCCTAGAGGCCTGACCTATAGGCAGGCACTCACTGCTCTGGGTGGGTAGCCTTAGTGTAGGAGCAGGAAACTGTTCCTGAGCAAAGGACCTTGCAAGCAGGCTTGGTGGCGGGGTCATGTGTAAGAAAGACAGCCTTGCAGAAGGAGCTGGGGGAGGGGTTTTGTGCTCTCTTCAGGCACAATCTGCCCCAGGGTAGCACACACTCACCTGTCCAGATGGAACTCCTCAGTACCTAAACAGGGGCGCCTGGTAGCCCAATGAGCCGGAGACAAAAGGAAGAACGTGGCAGGCAGGGCGGGGTCAAGTGGAGCACAGGAGACCCTGCAGAACAAGCTGAAGATGCCTGGGCTCCTTTGCAGGGGACCTTGAGGCCTGCCCGGTATGCAGGCAATCACCGCTCTGGGTGGGTAGTCTTAGTGTAGGAGCGGAGAACTGTTCTTGAGCAAAGGACCTAGCAGATCACTCTTCATTTTCTTTATGTGGGCACTTAGTGCTATGAACTTTCCTCTAAGCATTGTTTTCATTCTGTCCCATAGGTTTGGATATGTTGTTCCTTCCTTTATTTTCGTTGAATTCAAGGAAGACTTTAATTTATTTCTTTATATCTTTCTTGACCAAGATGTGGTTCAGTAGTTCACTGTTCAATTTCCATGAGTTTGTAGGCTTCCTGAGAGTACTATTCTTGTTAAATTATAACTTTAATCCCTGGTGATCCTATAAGACACAGTGGGTTACTCCAATTTTTTTGTATCTATGGAGGTTTGCTTTGTTACCGAGTGTGTGATTAATTTTAGAGAAGGTTCCATGAGGTGCTGAGAAGAATGTATATTCTTATGTGTTTGCGTGAAATGTTCTATAGATGTCTGTTAAGTGTATTTGATTCATGACATCTGTTAGTTCTCTTATTTCTCTGTTAAGTTTCTGTCTGTTTGACCTGTCCATTGGCAAGTGTGGTGTGTTCAAGTCTCCTATTAGTGGGTAGGTTTAATGTGTAATTTAAGTTTTAGTAATGTTTCTTTACATATGTGGTACTCTTGCAATAGGGGCATAGATGTTCATTATTGAGATTTCATCTTCATGAATTGTTCCATTATGAGTATAAAGTGTCCTTCTTTTTCTCTTCTGACTGAGTTTTGTTTGAAATCAATTCTGATAGATATTAGGATAGTTACACCCATTTGTTTCTTAGGTCCATTTGCTTGGAAAACCTTTTCCCAACCCTTTATTCTGAGGTAGTGTCTGTTTTTTGATGTTGAGGTGTATTTCTTGTAAACAGCAGAATGTTGGATCCTGTTTTTGTATCCATTCTCTTAGTCTGTGTCTTTTTTTGTTTTTTTGGTTTTTTCGAGACAGGGTTTCTCTGTGGCTTTGGAGCCTATCCTGGAACTAGCTCTTGTAGACCAGGCTGGTCTCGAACTCACAGAGATCCGCCTGCCTCTGCCTCCCAAGTCTGTGTCTTTTTATAGATGAATTGAATCCATTGATATTAAGCGATATCAATGACCAGTAGTTGTTAACTCCAGTTATTTTTTGGTATTAGTGTTTGTGGGCTTCCCTTCTTTGGGTTATGTTGGTGGAGGGTTATCAGATGTCTGTGCTTTTGTGGATGCAGTTAGCTTCCGTGGGTTTACGTGTTCCTTCTAGTACTTTTTGTATGGCTAGGTTTGTGGTTATGTATTGTTTAAATCTGTTTTTTTTTTTATCATGGAGTATCTTGTTTTCTCTACTGATGGTGAATGAAAGATTTGCTGGGTATAGTAGTCTGGGCTCGCCAATGTGGTCTCATAATGTCTGCAGCACATATATCCAGGACCTTCTGGCTTTCATGTTTTCCACTGAGAAGTTGTAATTATGATAGGTTTACCTTTATATGTTACTTGACCATTTTCCTTTGCAGCTCTTAATATTCCTTTTTTATTCTGCATGTTTTTTTTTGTTTTGATTATTATATGGTGAGTGCATTTGTTGATAGTTTTTTTTTTGCTGTTCTATAAGCTTATTGTACTTTCATAGGGCTATCCTTCTTTTCTTCTTTAGGCTGGGAAAGTTTTCTTCTATAATTTTTGTTAAATATATTTTCTGTATATTGAGCTGGAGTTCTTCTTCTACCCGTACTAGTCTTAGGTTTGGTCTTTTCATGGTGTCCCAGATTTCCTGAATGTTTTGTGTTAAGAATTTGTTGGATTTAATGTTTTATTTGATTAATGAGTCTATTTTTTCTACAGTATCTTCAACACGTGAGATTCTTTCTTCTATCTCTTGTATTTTTTTGGTTATACTTGTCTCTGTAATTCCTGTTTTTTTATCCAGATTTTCCATATCCAGAATTCCCTCAGTTTATGTTTTCTTTATTATCTCTGTTTTCGTAGTCAAGTCTTGAACTGTTTCCTTCACCTGTTTGATTGGTTTTCCTTGGTTTTCTTTGAGGCATTTATTAATTTTTTTCCAATTTTTTTGTTTGTCTTTTCTCCCATTTCTTTAAGGGAATTTTTCACTTCCCTTTTAAAATTCTCCATCATTTTCATAAAGTTACATTTAAAGTCATTTTCTTCTACTTCTTGTGGGTTAGAATGATCAAGTCTTCCTGTCATGTGACCACTGGGTTCCATGTTACCATATTGCTTTCTTTCTTTTTTATTGATTTTTATTGAGCTCTACATTTTTCTTCGCTAGCTTCCCTGCCTCTCTCCTCCCCCTTCCAATGCTTCCCCAAGGTCCCCATGTTCCTAATTTACTCAGACCATGTTGCTTTCTAGGTTGTTGGAGGAATACTTGCTTGGGCGCCTACCCATTTCTTCCTTCAAATGAGCTGGCAGTGTGTTTGCATCTTGGTCCAATCCTTGCTCTAGCTGCCTGAGTATTTGGGAGTTTTTCTTGATCCACTCTGTACTGCCAATGTCTGTCTCAGAAAACCTTGATGTCTCTCTTGGTCTTTTCTCCGGATTTGCTCTCTTGGTGCTCTCTCGTAATCCCCTCATTGTTGTAGCTAGCTCTTGGTCCCCTCAGTATTATGGCAAGCTCTCATCTCTTAGGCAGGGTGTGGTTAGTATCTTGGGGTGTCCAGTGGATGGGTTTGGGTTTTGAGGGACCCTAGCCCCTGGAAACTCCCTGCTGGATGTTGAGGAAAGCCTAGGGAGTTGGGGAAGGGCTCCTGGTTTTTTCCCTGCTGGAGAGGTTCTAGAGAGTGCAGTTTTTTGCTGTGTGGCTGTTCACTCACGTCTTAAATCTCCTCAGTATTGGAGCAAACTGTGTTTCAGTGTTCCACCTAAATTGCAGGAGAGTAGGCTGCTTTCGGGGTGGGGTGTAGCTAGTAGTTTGAATGTCAGCTGGATGTGTTGGGGGGAGCCTAGCTGCAGGACCCCCTCCCTGCTTGCTGGCTAGAAAAGCCAAGGTAGTTGTGGAAGGCTCCCAGGGTTTTGTCCTGCTGGGCAGGTCCTAGAGAGTGGGTCATCCTGTCATGTTGCTGTTCACTCACCTCTTATGATCCCTCAGTATTGGAGCAAGCTGTGTTTTAGAGTTCCACTGAGATTGCAGTAAATGTTTAGTGTTTTTATCTACTATTTTATACGTAGGGGGTCTTTTGGTTCAGTTTATTTGGTGTTCTGTAAGCTTCTCGTATCTTTATAGGCATATTCTTCTTTAGGCTTGGAAAGTTTTTTTCCTATGTTTTTTGTTGAATAAATTTTCTGTGCCTTTGAGCACAGAAATTTTTCAGTTGTAATTATCCCTCTTTTACCCCTATTCTTTTTAGATTTGGTATTTTCATGGTATATCAAATTTCCTGGATTTTTTTGTTAAAAATTTTGTTTGATTTAATATTATCTTTGGCAGATAAATACGTTTTCTCTGTATCTTCAATTCCTGAGATTATCTCTTCCATCTCTCGTGTTCTGTTGGTTATGCTTTCATTTGTATTCCTATTTGTTCAACCATATTTTCCATTTCCAGAATTTCTTCAATTTGTGTTTTTTATTGCCTCTATTTTAATTTTCAAATCTTGAACTGTTTCCTTTACCTGTTTGATATTTTTTCTTGGGTTTTTAAAAA
>NW_004949262.1:260360-263917 GCF_000317375.1 Microtus ochrogaster | reverse complement strand
ATTTTTTTTTGGTTTTTCGAGACAGGGTTTCTCTGTGGCTTTGGAGCCTGTCCTGGAACTAGCTCTGTAGACCAGGCTAGTCTTGAACTCACAGAGATCCGCCTGCCTCTGCCTCCCGAGTGCTGGGATTAAAGGCTTGTATGAAATTCTTAAGTAATAACTTTTTTTTTCTAAAAAGTGCTTACCAATAAAAGTACAAAAAAAAACATGTGGTAAAAAAATCAGAAGAGCTATTCTGCTGGTGTAAGCAAGTCATCCTACATACTTGGGAAGTTGAGACAAGTGAATCAACTGGTCTACACACTGAGTTCAAGACCAGAAAGGGCAACTTAGTGAGACTGTCTCACAATAAGTGGTGAAAGAGGAGAAGACTAGGGATGCAGATTTGTGTTAGTGCTTGCTTAGCATCTGAAATACCCTGGGATTAACACTTCAGTCCTTTCTCCTCAACATTCACATGAACTAAAGACCGAAATAAGTATTTCTATGATGATGTGTGGCCCTGGTGATCCCAACTTTTCATGTGAACCCAGCTTGTCCTCTTTCCTACCATCTTTCTCAGTCTTCCTTCTAGTCCATCTCTATTTCTTTGTATCAGTTTTAATTCCAAAAACACTTTCCATCAGTGATCTCCAGTGATCACACGGGGCTGGCACTCAGGTGGGCCATCTTCACTATCCTGTGCACTGTTTCTGTTTTCCAATCTCACAGTCCTATAGAAGCCTGCTTGCAGGAGCCCATATGTTGTGGGATTCCTGTCTGTATGCCATGACTATGTTTTACTATTGTTGGTTAATAAAGAAGCTACTTTGGCCTATATTAGGGCAGAATATATAAAGGTGGAAAATCCAATCAGAGATAGAGGAAGACAGAAGGCAGAGTCAGGCAGTTGCCATGCAGCCACCCAAGAAACAAGAGGTAACAAACCACAAGCCTTGTACTAAAATATAAAATAATAGAAATGGATTAATTTAAGATATAAGAGCCAGCTAAAAAGGTGCCTGAGCCATCGACCAAGCAATGTTGTAATTAGTACAGTTTTTGTGTGATTATTTGGGTGTAGGTGGCCAGGAAATGAAAGTTTAGCCTCCGTTTACATAATGGTGCCCAATGTTTGGCAATGTTCATCCACATAAAGCCTAAGAAAACTTAAAAAAGACTTCTAGTCTTAAAAAACAGAGTCAATTGGAGCTTCTTGGTACTGCAATTTTTCAGATAGGCTCTGTTTGCTGGCTGCAAGCAGAGATGCAGCTTCCTTAAGAGACAGCTTTCTGGTTCATACTGGCAGCACAAATGGCTCTGGCACTTTCATGAGGTCCCACTACAGAACACTTAAATGTGGTTTGTGAGCAGAGTGCTACAAGTTGCTTATTGGAGACATAAACCCATTACATTTCTGGAGCTGAGGCAGTGAGTCTGGCTTGCAGAGTTGGTGGTAAACATACCTCTCTCGTATTGGATGAGGCAGAGCCAAAGGCAAAACTTCAGTATTAGTCTTAGTCATGCTGCTTAGCATTTTAGAAAGTGCCCCTTGTCAAAAAAGTATTACATACACACAATAAAGACAGATCCAGACAAAAAGACCTCTAAATGGGTCACAGTGCTGTTTCAATGTACATGGGCTTAAGAGAGAGAAAAGAAAGAGTAGAGTCATAGATTAAAAGAGTAAAGATAATTAAATAAATATTAATAACTATGAGACTAAAAACATCACACATAAAGATGGAATATACATAGAGAGTCTGAATTATATGCATTATTATATTTTCTTTGTATTTTTGACTGTTAATAAGTTAATTGCTGAAAAACACTTGATTATAGGGTGGATAAACTATATATATATTAAATGTATCTTGACTTCAGAATTTGAGTCTAAGGATATGTTACTTTGTAAAAGAGATTCTGCTTTTGCTTTCACAAAAGATGAGAACCTATGGATTCCTTCCAAGCTAATGTGGTTTGATGGAATAAGAATCTCCAAAAGATCTCTCTGAACCTTAAAAATACTTTGCCAAAGAAACAGTAGGAAGCAGTTTGGAAAAATTTATGCCCAAATTCTCAAAATGCTTGTTTATAAATGTTTATTTTTATTTTAAAAGGGTTGGTTACAAATGTATAGATGATTAATGGTAACAGTCAATTTCTAAAACTATAAGGGGATATGATATAGAGATGAATGCTTGCATTTATATGGCTCTTAGTCTATTGATACAAGTTTAAGCTTGATTTTGTTATGCTGTGTATATATATATTTCTGCTCTTGTATTATGTTTGTGAGCTCATTTAAAACTGTAACATATAGTTAAGAAATTTAGATTGATAGATAGTTCTCTGTTATAGTCAAACTTAAAGACCTGTTAATCATGTTTTATTAATATATAGAGATATATTTTAGATAAATTAACTTCAATACTTTAAAGACCTACAGGGTATGGCATTTAAAAGGTTTTAAGAACTTAGACTTTTTTTAAACAGTGAGACAAGTCTGCTTCTGGCAGCATCAAATTATTTCAGAAAGGTTAATGGGCATTTGTAGAATGAACAGCGGGCTGCATTCCTGCCGCCTGGCTCCTGGCCACCTGGAAAGCTTATGCCCTGAAATAACAACACACAAATTGTATTCATTTAAACACTGCTTGGCCCCTTATCTGTAGCCTCTTATTGGCTAACTCTCACATCTTGATTAACCCATTTCTAATAATCTGTGTAGCACCATGAGGTGGTGGCTTACTGGGAGGATTCTAACCACCATCCGTCTTGGGTAGGAGAAGCATGATGTCTGTCTCACTGCCTTCTACCCAGCATCCTGTCCTGTTTACTCTCCCTACCTAATTTTCTGTCCTATCAAAGGGCCAAGGCAGTTTCTTTATTTAACCAATGAAATCAACACAAAACAGAAGACTCTCCCACATCAGGCATTGAAGAAACTCATTATAAATCTTGCCTTTAATCTGACAAGGCTAGCTTTTTGGGCAAGAAATTGCTCTTGCCTCAACCGCTGATGGTATGCTGTATAAAAGCATGTGCAGGACCCACAGAAAAATAACTGATAAACTCGCCTAAAAAAGGTGAGACAGTCCTTCAGTGTTCCTGCTTCAAAGAAGTTGACTGACAAACTGCCAATATTGGTGAAAAGTCTTTCAAATTTTCTACTTCACAGAAATATCTACTGGATACTATGGGCCTGTGGACTAAAGATGGATGACCTAATGTTACAGAAGAACTTTGTGTGACTACTCAGGCAGTGATATGTGTCTGTCAACTCTAGAGATTTGGAAGTTGCTTACAATGCAGTGATGGAGGAAGGTCATTGGTTAATTAAATAAAGAAACTGCTTGTCCTGATAGGTTAGAACATAGGTGGGTGGAGTAGACAGAACAGAATGCTGGGATTAAGAGGAAGTGAGCTCAGAGATGCCATGCTCCCCTCTCCCGGGCAGACGTGATAGCTCTGCTCTCTGAGGCAGACAGTGATGCAGCCAGCCACCAGGTCAGACATGCTGAATCTTTCCTGGTAAGCGCACCTCGTGGTGCTACATAGATTATTAGAAATGGGTT
>NW_004949262.1:259516-260088 GCF_000317375.1 Microtus ochrogaster | reverse complement strand
AAGATAGATATTTTCCTTAATTTTCCAAATGTAAATGGACTAAATATTGTAACTATAATTCTTGCTTGATAATTATTTTGTTGTATGTAATCTTGCTATGTTAAGATCAAAACCTTCCTTTTCATTTAGACAGAAAGGGGGGAAATGGTGTGGAAAGTCCTTCTGTATATGTGTTACTTTTATTGGTTAGTGAATAAACCTGTTTTGGCCAGGGCTTAACAGAATAGAGCTACGTGGGAAAGCTAAACTGAATGCTGGGAGAAAGAAGGCAGTCATTGGTATATAATGTAACCGCCTGAGAAGACAGAACAACCAGAAACTTGCCTGTAAACCATGAGCCTTATGGTAAAATATAAAATAATGGAAATGGGTTAGTTTGAGATATAAGAGTTAGCCAGAAATATGTTTAAGTTATTGGCCAAACAGTATTGCAATTAATATAGTTTCTGTGTGATTATTTTGAATCTGGGCAGCAAGAAACAAATGAGAAGCCTCTGCCAACAGAAAGATGCATAGATAAATGTAAGAGAGGGGGTGTTTTTCTAAAGGGTATTGCCCATGGTAGGTCAACC
>NW_004949262.1:257690-259006 GCF_000317375.1 Microtus ochrogaster | reverse complement strand
CCCACTATTCTGTACTGTTTACTCCTCCCACCTATGTTTTAACCTATCAGGGCAAGCAGCTTCTTTATTTAATTAACCAATGACCTTCCTCCATCATGAAGTTGTAGGAAGAGAGATGTGGGAAGTTGTAGGAAGAGAGATGCCAGGAGTGGATCTAGAAGGAATTAGGTGGTGGAGATGAGGGTGAATATGATCAAAATTCATTGTGTGAAATCTCAAATAATTAATAACACCTTTTTTCTAAAATGTTCTTGTCCTGCTTACCAATAAAAGAACAAACAACAAAAGACCAAAATGAGTATTTTTATGAAGATGTACAGCCTTGTGGACTTTGACTCTTGGTGTGAATTCAGCTTAACTCTTTCCTGTCAACTCTCTCAGCCTTCCTTCTAGCCTATCTCCATTACTTTGTGGCAGCTTTGATCTCCACAAACAATTTCTACCAGTGATCCCCAGTGATCACAAAGGGCTCAGCCTCAAGTGGGCAATTTTCACTATCCTTCCTGTCTGACATTTCTATTTTCCAGTCTCACAGTCCTGTAGCAGCCTGATTGTATGAGCCCTTCCTTCCTCTCACCCTACATCTTTGGGACTCTGCTACTTGCTGCAGACCCAGATAGGTCTCTCATGATGACCCTCTTAGCCTTACTTTCTACTCCCCATATTCATTCTCTTTGTGGGCCATAAATTCCACCAAACACTTTTGACCAGGAACCACTGTGGCCTTATTGGTCTCAAACTCAGGTAGGCAGTTCTCAACATTCTTCCTGTCCTTTATTACATTTCCTATAGACTTTATTCCTGTTATGGTAGCAGCCTTTTTTCAGGAGCCCCTCTTCCCTTTCAAACTCCATTCACTGCTTTTCAGGAGCAGTTGTCATGAGCTATTGGGGGCCATGATGCAATTATAGCTTATATCATTTAATAATTCGATGTCAACCTACCAGAGGAATTGTTACTTTATGGGGTATTCAATCAGCAAGACTTGCAGAACACTGATTTTTGAAACTGTTGCTGTCATCTATAATTTCACTTGTTCAATAGCAGCTATGACATCTCCCCATTATTACACATTTTCATGCACTATGTACATGTAATCTTATGAAGGCATCTAAATCTTATGGGCACACATATCCATGGATAATCAGGGAGATGGCTTCTCATTTATCTGTAAAAATTAATATATATTAATATATGCTTCATTACTAGATCTTTTGTCCCATGAGGACTGTAGACACTTAAAACCCTGATTTGTTCCTTTTACTCAGACTAACTGCTCACAATTAGCTCTTTTTTCTTCACTTTTTATTTTATTG
>NW_004949262.1:251762-256755 GCF_000317375.1 Microtus ochrogaster | reverse complement strand
AAAAAAAAGAAAAAAAAAAGAAACTGCTTTGGGCTATGGCAGAGTGGAGTATAGCAAGTTGGGAAATTCAGAGATAGAGGAGGAAAGAAAGTGGAGTCAGGCAGATGCCATGTAGCCACCCAGGAAGCAGGAGGTAACAAATCACAAGTCTTGTGGCAAAATATTAAATAATAGAAATGGCTTAATTTAAGATGTAAGAGCTAGCTAGATGTATGCTGAGCCATCAGCCAAGTGGTGCTGCAATTAATATAGTTTTTATATATTATATATATCATATATCATATTTTATATATTATATAGTGATATATTATATAGGTCTGGGTGACCGGGAAATAAAAATTCAGCCTCTGTTTAAACCCATCCTCTCCTTCTACCTCCTGGGCCCTCTGCTACTTGTTTGTAGACCCAACTAGATCTCTGCTGCTGACCCTCTCAGTTCTCGCTTCTTCCCATCTTCATTCATTTTTGTGGGCCATAAATCTCCACAATCCCCTTTAACCAGGGACTCCAGTAGCCACACTGGTCTGGGACTCAGGTAGCAGTTCTCACTGTTCTTCCTGTCTTTCATTATGCTCCTTCCACTCTAGTCCTGTAACAGCCTCCTTGTAGGACCCCTTCTGTACATTTCTTTTCTGGTCACTCAGACCTTAATAATCACACAAACTCTATTAATTACAACACTGTTTGGCCAACATCTCAGGCATATTCCTAGATAGCTCTTACATCTCAAATGAACCCATTTCTATTATTTTATATTTTACCATGAGGCTCATGGTTTGTTACCTCACATCTTGCTTCTTGGTCAGCTACATGGCATCTCTTTGACTCTGCCTACTCTCTATCTCTGTTCAGATTTCCCACCTGGCTTTACTTTACTATGTCTTTGGCCAATCAATTCATCAACCAATAAAAGCAACACATATATTCCACAACACTCCTCCTCCCAATCAAATTTTATTCACTGACAACTAATTTTGGTGCAGAACCAGGATTTCCTCTTGCCATTTCACCCTTGTATCTCCAGACTTACTATTGATTCTACCACAGCCTGTTTTAGAAGCCCCTCCTTCAACCACACCTCCATTCCTTGGAGACTTCCATTCTTGCTATGGACACATTCCCCTAGCTCTATCCTAGATCCTTTTGAGGCTTTCCTCCTGGATAATCTCCATTCCTTTCTGCCAATGACCTACCCACAGAAGTATACTTTACCAGAGACCCCACAGCCACCACATTTGCCTAGGCTCCAGAGAGGGTACCAGCAACCAAAGAACTGAACACCTATCATAGAGAGACAAGAGCATATACCAACACCAAGGCTCACCTCATACAACATAGCTCCATATGCTTAGACCCCAGTGGAAAGACACAAACATTGACAACCAAGGTTAACAAACCTCTACCAGGAGTCAGTAACCCTATTGCCAGAGGCCTTGAGAAATACAATATAGCTGAAGCATGATGCAAGGATTTCAAAAATAGCAATTATGAATATGTTCAAGGATCTTACAGAGGCTATGTATAAAGAGGATGTGAATAATGAAGTCTATAAAACATAAAGAGTTTGGTGAGTAAGCTGAGCTCCCTTTCCGGGGCCTGAACTGGCCTTGCCCAACTATCACACTGATGATTATCTCAAATATCATCATAGAGTCTTCATCTGGTGATGGATGGAGATAGAGACAAAGTATCTCATCAGAGCAATGGACTGAGATTCCAAGGTCCAGTTGAAGAGCAGAAGGAGGGAGAAGATGAGCAAGGAAGTCTGGACTGCGAGGGGTTGGTCCACCCACTGAGACAGTGTGTCTGTTCTAATGGGAGCTCACCAAATCCAGGTGGACCAGGACTGAATGAGAAAGCGATCAAACTGGACTCTCTGAATGTGGCTGAAAATGGGGGCTGACTGAGCAGCCATTGATAAAGGCACTGGGAATTGTTTCTACTGCATGTACTGGCTTTTTGGGACCCTAGTCTATTTGAATGCAAAGCTTCCTAGGCCTGGATTGGGCGGGGGCTTGGACTTCCCACAGGGCAGGGTTCCCTGCCCTCTCTTAAGGAGGGAGGGGAAGGATGAGAGGGGGAGTGGGAGGGGAATGGGAGGAGGGGAGGAAGTGTAAATTTTTGAATGGAAAAATAAAAAAAATAAAAAATAAAAAATCCAAATATGCCCAAAGACACATTAAAAAAGCATAAATAGTTGAATAAATGAAAATTTCAAGGTATAAAAATAAAATTTATTCATTAATATATCAATTTATTTTGGGGTAAGTGAGGCTTTTGCTTATGTAGAACCACTGTGGCATCTTGTCTGTGGCCACATTAGAGTTAAGAAGGCTCCATACACTAACTGGGCATTGAAGTAGAAACAATGATTGTCATCAATCACATGATTACAAAGCTGGAGTTTCGAACAAGTCTTTTAGTGGTCAGGCGTGGCTTCAACCATCTGACGACATTGTGGCATGGGAGCTGCACACACTGGCTGGCCTTGTGCTGTCTCCATCACATTGGGGACAGGATTTAAGCAGGTGGTAGCTCCAGTGATCTCCAAGCCACAGTTTTTTTTTTTGTCAGAGTATTCCTGAAGGACTAGCCAGCAAACTTGGCATTGCTGACCCTCTCTCCCTTGATTCTAAGGACCTGAATGTACCTGACCCAGGGCTCAGATTGGCAAGGGGCACCACACATGAACTGCCCCATGCAGAATCCCACCACCAGGTAAATGATGAAATCATCCTCAGTGTTGGGAGAACATTGGAACTCTATGACACCCCAACCATTGGGCTAATGGAACTTATATCCTGCAAAGACCCAGTCACAGAGACTGATTTGGTTCATTTTGAGCAAGAGTCAGTTATAGGACATCTGCTTCACAGCCTCGGCAATCAGTTCAGGATAGGTTATCATGAGATCATCCCCAGCCACCTGAATGCCTAGACTAGCTATGCACTTCTGCTGTGCACTTCTGCTGAGCTTTCTAGTTGTCCTCGTCAAACAGGTCCCCAATGGACACCATTGGATATTCTGGATGAAGGATTTATACAGGTCAGCAATCTGATTTGGCATAATGCATCAGGAGACTTTAAGTCCAGGTCATATTTTCTAGATCTGAAGAATTCAGAGGCTACCCATGAAAAAGTTATACCCTGGTTAGTGTAACTTACCTTCTCAATTGCATCTACATATATCCCAAAGTTTCTGTATTCTTCAGAATATTAGGTGTAAACCAGACCTCATAGCTCACATTGGTGGCATCTTTCCTATATTTTTTCCTGATGATATTCTTAAAGTTGTGATAAGCCACAGTTCCAATGCCCATGGCTTTCTGGAAACTGGACACCTCCCTAGGCAGGATCATGAAATATTGCATAGCTGGGGCTTTCTGGCAGCATGTGAACCATCATTTATCACATTGAAAACTGTGACCCACAGGATGTCCCATTGGCATCCAAGAGAGCTATGTGAGGGCACAGGGACACCCCATTTCCTATGACTTCAGTTTTTAAGACAACCAGGGGCATTTCTAGTGTGGCATTTGACTCAAATCTGGATCTATTTTCACTGCCGTCCATCTCAGTTACCAGTTTGTCAGTTTTCCCTTGTCCACAACATTCAGTTTCTTCCTATCTAGAGCAGCTGCAATAGTTTTATTGTTGTGTTCTATAGCCTTTGAGACCCCTTCCCTAGTAGCACATTTTATCAGTGTCATTCTAGGGCCTTTTAGATATTTTTGAAGGCACTGCTGGGTACAGCAGCTGGAAGAGACCTTTAGAGGGGCAGAGATAAAACCCAACAGTGGACTTTCCTGAGAATCAGAGATCTTTCTGGCTTGAATCTTGAGAATAATCATGGTGAATTTTCAGCCTTTGGATTGTCACACAGGAAAGAAACAGGTTTCTGCAGACACAGAAGAGAGAATTCAGTAGAATCCAATAAAGACAAAAAATACTAAAGAGACACTAAACTGAAATGAATCTGGAAATGCAAAGTGTAGTAGGCCAAACAAAATACTCTAGCTAAGCTCTTGAGATTCTTCAACATCTCTTCTGCGTACTTCATTAACACCAGGAATTCCTTAGAGATTACAACATTATGGACAAGTATGAGTAATCACCAGCTCTGTGCATTGAGCTTCTGAGGTTATGTAAGAGTAATTGGTTAGCTGGTCCTTCCAAGTCATCACTTTGATCTCTGTAAGCCAGGACTGCACAACCCTGTCTGCTCTTTATATAGTGTTCTGCATCAGGAAATTCTTGCTATTTCATTTTGGGATTCAGAGTGAGCTTGAGCCAACAAGCAAGACAAATTTGTCATATCTACAGCCCTTCCTCATGGCCACACAGATCCAAAGTTTAGCCATGTAAGTTCTGAGGGAATTGAGAATGATGAAGAGATTACAAAAATTATTATTATTTCCTAATCATATGAGCTATGATAATTTGGGCAGCATGATGGTATAATAACTGTAATAATATTTTGAGCCTCTCTAGTATGATTATATGTTCTTAGTTGTGATGTCAGTCCTCAAATTTTCATTGAAATATCTCATTTATCTTCCCCATACGCCTATGATGAAGAGAGCAGAAATTTGCTAACTAAGTTGTTTAATAATCAACTTAAAGTACTGTGGCTATGCTGATGAGGTGATTAAGTAACTATACATTTTTTGACAAATAATATAATGCAAATTTTATCATTTTCCAAATATAGATGGATTTTTTCCTGTGGTTTGTTTGACTATGTGGCTATGGAAAAAGTATAAATAGTCTTTCAATTCACAGATACCCAACCAAGGCCACTGTCTTCTTTATTAGTGACAAATAGTAATATACGACAAATAGTAATATATGACAAATAGTAGTATATGAGTAGTACACCTCATAGTGCATTATCTTGTAAGAATTGTAACTAGGTAGATTTCCACATTTTGAGCATATATATAAAGAGATGTCTTTCACAGGAAAAGTACTAGAAATCATCATGCAAAGTGGAT
>NW_004949262.1:250236-251228 GCF_000317375.1 Microtus ochrogaster | reverse complement strand
GTTGGGGGTGGGACAGTGACTGTTTTTATAGGAACAATTAACTGGTTAATATTAAAAGACATGAATGAAGTCTGACAGTTATTACATTTTTAGAAGGTAGCTAGCTAGTGTTATGAATAGAGGAAGACAGATGAGCTTTTGAGTGATTGAAGTAATTTTGTGATAGAATTAACAAGGCTGCTCACTTAGAAATCACTTGATTACTCAGAGAATAACAAGAGAAAATTCTTTTAGTAATAGTGCATGCATTGTTCTTACTCACCGAAAAAATGGAACTCGTCAGGGTCAGAAATCGCCATTTGCTTCTATGGTTTCATAGCCCCAAGTTACATTTTGAATAATTAACTTTGTTTTACAAAGACAGACATTCCAAATTTGCTTGTTTGAACAAATGGAGTGATTTTCTATGCATACTATGGTCATAGTTCTCCAGAGACTGTCCAGGACTGCTTTGAGTGGGCTGCTGTCTGCCAGGCAGAATCAGGCTGTTCATGATAAGATAAATGGGGGAACTCCTTCGGCTATGTTCTGC
Source organism: Microtus ochrogaster (assembly GCF_000317375.1). Lineage (NCBI taxonomy): Eukaryota > Metazoa > Chordata > Mammalia > Rodentia > Cricetidae > Microtus > Microtus ochrogaster. The sequence goes on along the minus strand of NW_004949262.1, from coordinate 250,696 downwards.
TTCATGTGCTTTAATATTTTAAGCAACTTATAGATTCTTTTTATTTCAATTTATTATCTCAGATTTTATTTTTTCCTGTATAAATATGGTACCTAAATCTAATGCATGTCTGTCCATGAAGCAATGAATCAGCTAGTACATGTGCAATAGATATGGGAAGTTCACAGTCAGACTTAAAACTACATTTCAGTGCAAGAAAATACATTTTAGGGACAGCATGTGCTGTGTTGTGTACTACTGAATGGGCATCATGTGTGTTTTATATTAATTTAAAATTGTTTTATTATTCATTCTTATGGATATTTATATATAAATATCACTGGGAAAATCTGCCCCCTGGATTCCTGTCTGCCATTTATATGGATAAACCAGACAATGCAATCTTTTTTTTCCAGTTTTTTTATTTATTTATTAAAAATTTCCACCTTCCTCCCCTCCTCCCATTTCCCTTCCACCCTCC
>NW_004949262.1:244548-249246 GCF_000317375.1 Microtus ochrogaster | reverse complement strand
CCCCAATGGGCTGGTATCTCAGTGGCTATAGGCTGGAGGAGCGGAAGGACCTCCCGCAACAATGTTCTATAAATAAAAATATGCAAAACTCAACATCAGTACTAGAATTCCATTTCATTCAACTCTCAGAGGATCCAGACCTACAGATTGTTCTCTTTGGCCTCTTCTTGTCCATGTACCTCTTGGCACTGTGTGGAAACCTGCTCATCATCCTGACAGTAAGCTCTGACTCCCATCTCCACACACCCATGTACTTCTTCCTCTCCAACCTGTCCGTAGTTGATATTTGTTTCATATCCACAACTGTTCCAAGGGTGATTATGGACATCCAAACTCACTGCCGAGTCATCTCCTATGTGGGCTGCCTGGCACAGATGTCACTGTTTATAATTTTTGCATGTATGGATAACATGCTTCTGACGGTGATGGCATATGATCGGTTTGTAGTCATCTGCCACCCTCTGCATTACCAGGTCATTATGAATCCCAGTCGCTGTGGTGTTTTACTTCTAGGGTCTTTTCTCTTTAGCCTTGTGGAATTACTGTTGCACCATTTGATAATACTAAGTTTTCCCAACTGTGAGAATTTTATTGAAATTTCTAACTTTTTCTGTGGCCCTTCTGAAGTACTTAAACTTGCCCACTTTGATACTGTTACCAATACCATAATCAGATTTGGTATGGGTACTCTGTTTGGGTTATTTCCTATGTCAGGAATAATTTTCTCTTACTTTAAAATAGTTTCCTCCATCATTCAAACATCATCATCAAGTGGGAAGCACAGAACCTTCTCCACCTGTGGGTCTCATTTGTCCATTGTTTGCCTGTTTTATGGAACAGGGCTAGGAGTGTACTTCAGCAACTCTCTGTCACATTCTCCAAGAAGTATTGCAGTGGCATCAGTGATGTACACTGTGGTCACACCTATGATGAACCCCTTCATCTATAGCCTGAGGAACAAGGACATTAAAATTGCCTTAAGGAAGATTCTTAGCAGAACATTCTAGCCATTGACGTTTCTTATAAATATATATATTACATCTAAATCTCAATTATTGTCTCACATTATTCTCCTAACTGATACTTCATAATATTTCATGATAAAGTGTACTCATTTAGTTTGTACACATGGTGGATTGGTAGTGAGATGGTTTAAAAGACTATTTGTTCCTGAATGTAGTGTGTGGTTTTGTTGGAGGAAGTGTGTCACTGTGGTGGTGGCCTTTGATGTCTCTCTTGCTTAAGCCATCCCCCTCCTGCAGTGTGACAGCCAGTTGACTTCCTGTTGCCTACAAGATGTAACACCCTCAGCTCTAGCATCCCATTTGCCTGCATACCGCTATACTCCCTGTCATGGTGATAATGGACTGAACCTCTGAAACTGCAAGCAAGTCACCCCAATTACAAGTTTTCTTTGTAAGAATTGTTGTGGTCATGGCATCTTTTCACAGCAATATAAAACCCTAACCACGACAGAAATTTTTATCAGGGACTGGGGGTATTCCTATGATATGCTTGATCATGTGTTTGTTTGGGCTTTGGTACTTTGGGCTTTGAAACAGTAGAATGCTTTAAGCACCGTTTAATGGGCTATACTAGTAGGAAGGTGAAAGTAAGAGGTGCCATTAGATATTTAAATTCTCAGGGGCTCACTCAAGAGGTTTCAGAGAAGATTTTCAGTATACAGCCTATAGATCACTCTTGTGATGTTTTGGTGAAGTGGATGCCTTATGCCCTTGTCTGAAAAGTCTACCTGAGGCTAAAGTGAAGAACATTGGATTAATCTCATTGGCAGATGAAATTTCAAAACAGCCTAGTATATACTCTGTTGTATGAATATTAGTGGTGCCTCTAATGACTATTTTTAAATGAAAAGTACCAAACTGAGTATGGTAAAGTACAGAAGTGCATTTTGAGGAGAAAAAGAACACCAGGGGGTGAACTGGAACTACATCCTATGTCCAAGGAGCTAAACAGATTAAGAAATGAATAAGAGGAGTGGTGACCTCAGGGAAGAGCCTACCCAACTACGTTTCCAAATTGGGAAAAGTTATTAAAGAAACTCTTGGGGCCTGATATGATGTTATACATCTTTAATCCCAGCACTCAGAAAACAGAGGTGTGTGGATCTCTGAGTTTGAGGGGAGTCTAGTCTACTGAGGAAGTTCCAGGGCAGCCAAGCTTAGGCAATGAGAGTTAGGAAGCTGGTCAAGATTTAATTAAATAAGGGGAACCATGTTCCAGCCCCAGTAAGCAGCAGAACTTGACAGTTTTGGCCAAATGGTTCTTCCTTTTGAATTAAGAATAGAAAAAGCGGATTATGGAGTTTCTCTCTGTACATAAAAATAGTTTCTGAGGCCAGGCATGTGTCAGTGATACCTCTGGATGGAGATTTAGCATAGAGGCATTTTGTGAAGCTGTGAATTTGGCAGAGATTCCAGAGTTGTGGGATACATGCGAAGGAGATTTGCTACCAGCCCAAGAGACAGAAGTATGTTGCAGTCAAACTGGAATGGAGCTGGAGATCTGAAGAACATTTGACATCAGACATGGAAATGCAAAGTTTGGAGATTGCTTAGCTGGCTTTGGGTCTTGCTTTGATCCAGTTTTTCCTCACTATGCTAGCTTCCCTACAGTTTGGAATGGTGATATGTAGTGAAGAGTGGCAGTCTGTGTCCTGCCATCCGGCTAGATTATACCCCAAAATTACAACACATATTCATTTAAACACTGCCTGGCCCATTGTCTCCAGCCTCTTATTGGCTAACTCTTACATATTCATTTAACCCATCTCCATTAATGTGTATTGCCACTTGACTGTGGCTTACCAGCATGAGTCTAACCAGCATCCACGTCAGAGAGGAGAGCCATGGCATCTACCACACTGCCTTCTTCTTCCCAGAATTCTGTTCTGTCTTCCCCGCCTACCTGAGTTTGCCCTATCAACTAGGCCAAGGCAGTCTCTTTATTTAACCAATGAAAGTAACACCTAGACAGAAGACCCTCCTATATCATTTCCCCTTTTTTGTTTTAAACCCTCTGTTGTAAAAGGAGTGGTGGGCACTTCCTGCCACCCAGCTCCCAGCTGCCTGGCTAGCTTATGCCTGAAATAATCACACAGACATCTGTATTAATTAAATTGCTGCCTGGCCCATTATCTCCAGCCCCTTAATGGCTAACTCTCACATATTGATCTAGCCCATTTCTAATAATCTGTATTGCCACTTGACTGTGGCTTACTGACATGAGTCTAACCAGCTTCTGTCTCAGAGAGGAGAGCCATGGTATCTGCCACACTGCCTTCTTCCTTCCAGAATTCTGTTCTGTCTACCACTCCCATCTAAGGGCTGCCCTATCAAAAGCCAACACAGTTTTCTTTATTCAACCAATGAAAGCCACACGTAGAAAGAAAATCCTCCTACACCAGTGATATACTGTGCTGTGATATGATGAAAGTATGTGATCTACACTTTGATATTGATTCTTATAAGAAGATTTTAGTTAAAAGATTACCATGCATCTCATAAGCAACTTATACTTTGAAACAAGTTTGAGACTGTTACATACTATGAGGACTTTTGAAGTTGAAGTGCACACAATTTTGCATTATGAAATGACTATAAGCCTTTTGGAGCCATGGAGTGGAATGTGGTGGTTTAAAATAAAATGGGCCTCAATGGGAATGACACTATTTGGATCTGTGGCCTTGTTGGAGGAAGTGTGCCACTGTGGGGATGACCTTTGAGGTTTCTTTGCTCAAGTTTCCCTCAGTGTGGCAGCCTGTCCACTTCCTGTTGTTGTAAAATGTAGCACTCTCAGCTCCAGCACTATCTCTGCCTGCACCCCACCACACTCTCTGTCACGATGATGACTGAACGTCTGAAGTCGTAAGCCAGTTAACCCAATTAAATGTTTTCTTGATAAAAGTTGCCATGCTTATGGTATTTCCTCATAGCAGTTAAAACCCCTAGCCAAGATGGGTAATTCTATTAATAGCTTGGGAGGCCTGCTCTACCAGATGGTCTTCCAGAATTCAGGTCAGAAGCTACATCATAGTGAAGGGAACTTAGGATAGCTCTTGATCTGAGAGAAAAGGCTCACATGTGTGCTGTTCCAGTCCAATATTTTTATTGTTCTGCATCTATTCTAATTCTTCTGTCCTAATTGTCACTCCCCTAGTTTCTTCTCCTTTAGCCTAGAAACTCTTTTTTCCCAGGAGGCTTCAAGAAATGGAAAAATTTGAAGAGTTACCTCTCATTGGTCAAAAGTAGCTGAGCCATTTGCCATGTGAACACAAAGTTCCAAGTTTTCAGAAGAAAGATTGCAACTACACGGGGGGACACAGTACCCAGTGACAAACTTTGAGACATAGGTCTATTGTCAGCAGACTTGGCAAGCAAAGAATTGGCATGCTTTCCTTATGATGTGTTGTTTAGTAACCTTGGTGAGATACCTGAGGCTTTGACCTATATAGCTGTAAAAATACAAACTTATAAGCTATTTACAAAAGGCTTTTAATCTAGTTTGAACTTGTTCTGAGGTAAAAGTGGGTTAATTTTGTGTAGTTAGGCTGAGAAAAAGGAACAAAGGAAGCTTTAAGTGTTTATAGTCCTCATGGGAAAACAGATCTAGTAATGAAGCTTATCCTAGTATGATGTAGGAACTCCTTCAGCCAGTAGCCTTTAAGTTACCAGCCCA
>NW_004949262.1:242013-242953 GCF_000317375.1 Microtus ochrogaster | reverse complement strand
ATATATATTGTTTAAATCTGATTTTATCATGGAATATCTTGTTTTCTCTGTCTATGGTGATTGAAAGTTTTGTTAGGTATAGTAGTCTAGGCTGGCATCCATAATCTTTTTGTTTTTCTAGCCAGTCGGCAGAAGAGTTTTCTCCAGGTAGGCTGTCCCCCAAACCTCCACTCACTGGACCCTGAAAGCTACAATTCCCAACCTGCCCCGAAACTCACCTATATTTTTGCAACCTCAGTGGAACATGAAACACAGCCTGTTACTACACAGAGAGAACCAAGAGGTGAGTGACCAGCCACCCAGCAGGACGCCTCATTCTCTAGGCCTTTCATATGGGGGCAAAAACCTGGGTCCCTCTCCCATCTGCATCAGCTTCTTTGGCTGGCCCTCAGAAGAATTTCCTGCAGGTAGGCTGCTCCAACAACACCATCCCATCCATCGGACCCTGAAAGCTACAAGTCCCACTCTGCACCCAAACCGCCAAATCCCCCTGCCTTGCAACCTCATAGGAATGCTGAAACACAAGCTGCAACTACACAGAGAGTTCCAGGAGGGAAGACTAAGAGAAGAACTCTAAAGCACAAACTGTAACTGCACAGAGTGGACCAAAAGAGTGACCCAGGAGAGCAGGCTAAGAGAGACCCCCCTGAGACATAGACAGTGACAGTACAGAGCAGACCAAGAAGGATGCAGTTCTAAAGGATTGCAGACAGCCACTGTGAGGATTGGACAAAGATGCAAAGATACTGCTGACATCAATTGAAGGAAGAGATGGGTAGGCACCAATGCAAGAATTCATCCAACAAACTAAAAAGCAACTCGGTAACACCAGAACCCAGTGTCCATACAATGGGAAGACTCAATCGTGCTAACCCAGAAGAAGCATAAGAAAATTATTTTTAATGTAACTTTATGAAGATGGTGGAGAACTTTAAGGAGG
>NW_004949262.1:239897-240868 GCF_000317375.1 Microtus ochrogaster | reverse complement strand
CAAATGGACCTAAGAAACAAGCAGGTGTAGCTCTCCTAATATCTAACAAAATAGGATTCAAACCAAAGTTAATCAGAAGAGATGGAGAAGGACACTTTATAGTCATAACAGGAACAGTCCAACAAGACGAATTCCCAATCCTGAATATTTATGCTCATAATATAAGAGCACTCACATATGTAAAAGAAACACTACTAAAGATTAAATTGCATACAAAATCCCACACACTAATAGTCGGAGACTTCAACACTCCACTCTTACCAATGGTCAGTCAACCAGACAAAAACTTAATGAGAAGTAAGGGAAATAACAGATGTCATGACTCAAATAGACTTAACAGACATCTACAGAAAATTCCACTGAAACACAAAAGAATATACCTTCTTCTCAGAGCCTCAAAATCTTTCTAAAATTAACCACATACTCTGTAACAAAGGAAACATCAACAAATACAAAAAAATTAGAATAACTCCTTGTATCTTATCTGATCATGATGATTGAAAGATGTTAGAATTTAACAAAAACACTACTCTCAGGAAGCCTATAAACTCATGGAAATTGAATAGTGCCTTATTGAACCACCCCTGGGTCAAGGAAGAAATAAAGAAATTAAAGACTTCATAGAATTTAATTAAAATTAATGCACAATGTACTCAAACCTATGGGGCACAATGAAAGCAGTGCTAAGAGGAAAGCTCATAGCACTAAGTGCCCACATAAAGAAAGTGGAGAAAGCTCACTTAACAGCACACCTAAAAGCTCTAGAACAAAAAGAAGCAGACTCACCTAGGAGGAGTAGAAGACAAGAAGGAAATAATCAAATGGATGGCTGTAATCAATAAAATAGAAACAAAGAAAACAATTCAAAGAATCAATGAAACAAAGAGCTGGTTCTTTGAGAAAATCAACAAGATTGACAAACCCTTATCCAAACTAATCAAAAGGCAGAGAGAGAACAGCCAAACCAACAA
>NW_004949262.1:211197-212915 GCF_000317375.1 Microtus ochrogaster | reverse complement strand
ACTTCTTCTCGATTAAGGTGTTCCTGTCCTCCTGTTGTGAGGTCACTGGGTTCTGGTGTTTTCATGTTGTTTTTCAGATTGTTGGAGGAATTCTTGCATTGGCACCTGCCCATCTCTTCCTCCAAATGCTCCCTTATGGGTCTTCTGGTACAGGATCAGAGCCCCTAGCTGGCCAGTGACCCCGCAGAGAAAAGGTCTGCAGGCAGGCTATTGAAACAAAGGAACTCCCGCCCACCCAGTTGTGCTCACCACCCAGTCCCAGCACCCAAACAGGCTGAGCTGGGGGATCTTATCCCAAAGAGGGGAGCAAGAAAGGAGAGGTTTCCTGGGTGCAAGCTGGGATGGGATAGGAGGAGAGAGGCAGTAGCGGGGGAGAATAGCCCCTGCAGGAAGACCAGGAAGTATAGTGGGTTGAGGAATGTCTGTGCTCTGTCTGCCGGGCTGCTGCCGTGGGTCAGGAACTCACTCACCCCTCTGATGGATCTTTTGGTATAGGATCAGGTCCAAACTATTGATTTTAATTTGATGTTTAGGTAATACAGTCCTTAGATTTTTTTTTAATAGGCTTTAGTTATTCTAAATAGAGGAAGACTATACTAATGTCTCACAACATGTTGGGTAAACTTCAATGCTTCCTCCAGTTTTGGGATTAAAAACAGTTTTTCTTTACTCAGTAAGAATCTTTCTGAGTGCTTTAAAAAACAATGTCAGTGCATTTCACCATCATGGGTTTCTTTTATGTAAAATGTTTTTATTTCCAATATTGTGCCATTGAATGTCAATAATTAGATTTACATAAAACATGAGAAATTAAGGAATAGACTCTCTGCTTCTACCTCCAGTGCAAGAGGTAGATGTTTTACAGCCTTCCTCAGGACTACATCCCCTTGTCTCAGCTTTCAGCTCCAAAACATTTCCCAGAAATCCATCAGCCACACAGACCAGGGGATCAGGTGGGCATCTTCATTCTACCCCATTTCTTTCAATTCCAATCTCACCTTCTATCCCCTACCCCTGTACCAGACTATCTGTTGAGGCCTCTATTTCCCATCTGTCCACATTCCTAAGGGCATTTAGGCACACTCTGCTTTCCTCCTACCTTTGGAGCCTCGCAAACTCCTCATCTAAGCCACACGTGTTCTTAATTCTCTGTTTCCAATACCTAAAATCACATTCTAGCAGAAACCCCCAATGGCCATGGATGGCAGTAACTCAGAAGCATTTACTACCAGACCAATCACAGCCACCACAGCTACTAAGAACTAGAGTAAGAAACAGTATCCACAAAACACAGAACAGAGCTAATGCCAGATATCAGCATCTAACATTACAACCATCTCAAGTCAAAATGCATACACAGTAGTGTAAATACATAATCAATAACATCTATAACAATATGTACTCTCTAATACAAAGTAACTGCTATACCAAAGGCCTGAGTAATGCAATATAGCTAAAGCAGAGGACAAGGACTTAAAAATAGCATTTATAAACGTTTGACATTCTTAAAAAGGGAACAAATTACCATTTATGAAATATACATATAGTAAACAGTGGAATAAAATTAAGAAAACAGATAAAGAAATGAAAATGAAAATAGAATCAATAAAGAAAACCTAACCTAAGCCGGGCAATGGTGGCGCACGCCTTTAATCCCAGCACTCGGGAGGCAGAGGCAGGTGGATCTCTGTGAGTTTGAGACCAGCCTGGTCTACAGA
>NW_004949262.1:210390-210902 GCF_000317375.1 Microtus ochrogaster | reverse complement strand
AGGGATACTGTGAAAATACCTAATCTAAGAGTAATAGGTATAGAGGAAAAAGATGAAACCCAGGTCAAGAGCCAGAAAATATTTTCAATCAAACCATAGGAAAAAATTTTCATAAAATAAAGAAGGCTCATATCAAATACAACAAGCCTATCAGAACACCAAATAGACTGAACTGGAAATAAAATTCCCCATATCACCTCATAATCAAAACAACAAACATATAGAAAAAAGTATTAAAACTGGAGGAAAATGCCAAATAACACGAAGACAGCAGACCTATTAGAATAACACCTGGCCTCTCAATAAAGTCTGTAAAAACAATGGACTAGAAGAATGTTCTAGAAACTCTAAGAGACCACAGATGCCACCCAGATCATTATATACAGTAAAAATTAAAAGAACAAGATGGAGAAAGACATTTCATGATGAAACTAAATTTTTTTTATTTTTATTTTTTTTATTAAGAAAGAAAAAAAATTTCCGCCTCCTCCCAGCCTCCCACTCCTCCCACT
>NW_004949262.1:179204-209335 GCF_000317375.1 Microtus ochrogaster | reverse complement strand
CTGCTGCGGGCGCCCGGCCTCCTGGCAGTGCCGCGGGGGGAGCTGGACGGCTGCGAGCCCGAGGCGCTTGGCAAGCGGCCGGCCGTGCTGACTCTGCGGGAGCACGGTGGCCGCTGACGGCTCGCTGCCCTCCACGCCGCCGGCCGAGGAGGAGGAGGAGGACGAGCTGTACCGCCAGTCGCTGGAGGTCATCTCGCGCTACCTGCAGGAGCAGGCAGCTGGCGCCAAGGACAGGAAGCCGCTGGGCCGGAGGGCGCTGGAGACCCTGCGGCGCGTGGGCGACGGGGTGCAGCGCAACCACGAGACGGCCTTCCAGGGCATGCTTCGGAAAATGGACATTAAAAACGAAGACGATGTCAAATCTTTTTCTCGAGTGATGGTCCGTGTTTTCAAAGATGGCGTAACAAACTGGGGCAGGATTGTGACTCTTATTTCTTTCGGTGCCTATATGACCAAACATTTGAAGAGCATAAACCAGGAAAACTGCATCGAACCATTAGCAGAAAGTATCACAGATGTTCTTGTCCTATCAAAACGGGACTGGCTTGTCAAACAAAGAGGCTGGGATGGGTTTGTGGAGTTCTTCCACGTGCAGGACCTAGGAGGCCGCATCAGAAATGTGCTGCTGGCTTTCGCGGGTATGGCTGGAGTGGGGGCTGGGCTGGCCTATCTGATCAGATAGCCTTGGGAGTGCTAGGTGTCTCTTAACTCCAGCCACCAAACTGCGTGCTTCTGTGAAAACCAGTGTATTTATGAAGTTGGACTTGAAGCTTCCCTGGCTTTTAACAATCCAGGAGTTCCACTCTAGCAACATAGCCAGAAATAAAGCAAGTGGCTACAGGATTGTGGCCAACAAGAATAAATACATGGGAAAGTGCTCGCTTTTGAAGAGTTACTATCTGAAAGAAGCAAAGTTTTCACTCAGCAGACTTTGGGAGGCCATGGAAGAGGACTTGTAGATTGGATGAAAGTGGTTAGATGGACAGACTTGATTTCCTTGTCCTGAAGTGGCCAGTCGTCAGGCTAGTCATAGAGCTCAATAAATACACAGATCCACCACTCTCTGTAGTGTCCCAAAGAAGCACTAACAATGACAGTGACCTGTGCAAATGGATGTGAGATGCAAGTAAGAAACTGTGACTGGAAGCCACAGGAGTGCACAGAATGTGAAGGGAGGCACGCGCCCGCTATCTCCCAGGTGTGCTTGTTAACAAAGCCCACATGCTCAATATGTGTAGGCCTGTCTACTTTGGCTTGGTTTGGATGATTCTTAAGTTTATTAGCCTAGTAATGGCCCAAAGTACTTGACTAAGCTTCCACTAGTTAGTTACAAAACTGAAAAGCCTCAATTTTTAAGAGAAACAACATATAAAATGTATTTGTCTGTAAAAATTGTATATATTTTTACAGAGTCTATTTCTTTGAATATAAAAGAGGGAAGGCTCTGATTTAGTTTTTCCATACCCTTTTGAAAAGATGTGCAGCTTGTAGTTAAACTCTATTTCTTACAGCTTTTTAGAACTTTGTCATGACCAGTACTAGAGTATACACACAACCAGCTGTACATGAACTGGCTGTAGTGAGGCAAATCAGATTCACAACTATGCAGGCTTAATTTTCCAGTCTGATTTTGTATCACAGGTAGATGTAAGACATTTGACCCCCCGGTGACTTACTAAATTGTAAAGTGGTTTGGGAATTCAGGCTAGAGTCATAACCATGGTGCTATTCACAGGCTTACTTGTTTAATACAAATTTAAGCCTGGTGTTGTCAATAAAACAAGTATGTATTTCTTTTCTACTAATGATTGCCAAGCTTTGTTTTGAATTTCTGTGTTGGTTTCTCTAGGTGTCCCACTGTTATATAGAATTAACCATTCTTAAATCCTGACTTGTGATGCTCCCTCTGGTCCCTCTACAGATAGAATCGAGGTCCACGTTTTCTCTTTGGAGCTCCCATCCTCACCCCCAACTAGGAACTTAAGTCATTTCCCTCCTGTCAGTCAGCAGAGCTTTGTCTCCTTAGAGGCTTTGAGGCCTTTGACCAACAGGAGCAAAGTGGGTAGCATCAAAAGTCACAGCTTTAACTGCCCCAGAGTGAGTATGCTTAATTTAAATTTAGAGAAAGGGGGGTTTTGTTAAGCCTCAGTTATCTGAAAGCTGACTGGTAAACTGGAGGAGGTTGTTTAAGCTGTGGTCATTGGAAAGCTTTAGTCTCAGTGTGACCTTTAGTCAGGACTGCAGATAAAAATAGGCATGAATCAGATGACTAAGAAAGCGATGGGGAAGAAGTGCCCTGCCTGTCCAGCCCAGCCCGAGGTCATCTTGTTGGAGCTGTTTATACCTATGTATTTATCCTTCTTGGTTATAAATTGCTTATTTATGTTTATCTCTTGGAATTAAAAGCACTTTACGTAGTTTGACCCTACAGGTTAAGGTGCCTAGAAGGCGTGCTCCCGTATCCAGTTGTGGAAGTTTGTGTTTGTACCAGTCTGCTCCTAGTGGGCTGTTCTGGTTCCAGGGCCATGCAGACTTGGAGAGCCCAAGTGGTTGAGAAAAGGGGTTTATTTGGAGGGAGAAGAGGCAGGGTCCAAGTGCTGCCTAGCTGCGTAGTTGAGACACCCTCCAGAGTGAAGGGGGAGGGGCTGCTGGAAAGATAGCTGGCAGCAAACTTGTCTTACACTTCTCAGGGAAAACCATACCGTCTTCAAGCATCCATGTACATTCTAGCTGGGGTGGTGAACACCTTCAATCTGGTAGAACCAGCATTTTTAACACCTGTTCCCAAAAGGGTTAGGACCAACTGCAAGTTAATTTGGGTTGTAAAAAATGTGTTTCCCTAACTTCTGTTTCTTCTCTTAAGGAAAAAAAAAATAAACCTTTTTTTTTCTCCTCAAAAAAAAAATCTTCCTCTTCCATTCTAGACTCAACGTGGTACCTGGGCCCTTTCCCAAGATTTAGGGGAATCCCAATACTCTGGTGCAGATGTCAGCAGCAGGCCAGCAGGTAAGAGATATGTGGCCAGGTTGCACCACCATCCCTGATAGCCACTTGCATCTGTTCTTACAGAACCCATTATGCCACCCACTCCCACCTACCATATCATCTTCCTCTTGGCCAACCATGCCCACAACATCAGCAGCTCCTGTAGGCACAGGAACCACCTACATCAGTTGGAAGAACAGATGAATGACTGGTCTCATAGCTAACCTAACCCAATTTCAAGGCCCTAAAGTCCAGGACATATCTCATGCCTCTCCCCCTCCCTCCTCAACCCCAGCAAGGTAGCTGGGCCTGCCCCAACCCTGGTGGAATTCCACTGCTCTGGTATAGATCCCCGTAGCTGTGCAGCAGTTGAAAGACATTTAGGTAGGTTTCACCATCAGTACTGCCATCCATCCACCCCTACCCCAGAATCCTCTCTGCAGACAATCCTCTCTGGCAACACCAGCAGACCCTATAGACAAAAGAACCATCACACCAATTGGAAGTACAGCAGTTCCTATAGGCAGAAGCACCACCTACCTCAGCTTGAAGAAGAGATGGTTAATTGCCAAGTAAGAATACATTCAACATTCAAGGCCAGTTTGGTTTACAGAGTGAGTTCCAGGGCAGGCAGAACTGTTACACAGAGAGATCTATCTTATAAAACCAGGAAAAATAGAATTCATTCAACAAGATAAAGGATAATTTCTGTAAATATCCTTCAGCCAGTAGCCTTTAAGTTACCTTCCCACTTGGGCATGGCCTTTTATACTATAAATGCCTATGTAAAGTGTGGGATCCCTGTGTCTTCATGCTGCTGGATTCTCCCTTTGAGCAGAGGACTGTGATCTGTGAGCCTATGCCTAAATAAATAACCCTTTTTTATATTTAATTCTGAGCTAGTGTGGATTTCTTTTTAGCACCCCTCTTCAGACATATGACACAACCAGATCCAGTGGTGCTATAGCAGCAAGACCTGAACATTCCAACTCAGATGAAGCAGAAGAAAAGAACTTAAAAATAGCTTTATAAAGATGATAGAGGCACTTATAGACAAGACAATCCTGCTGGTGAGCTACTTCAGTTGATAAACCCCTTCCATAATGGGACAGGATACAAAATTTACTTAAACAAATTAGTTACCCACTTATATACAAATGATAATTGGGTTGAGAAAAAAATCAGAGTAGAAATACCCTTTACTATAGCACAGATAATATAAAATATCTTGGGGGTAACTCTAACCAAAGGTATTTAAGATCTATATGACCAGAACTTTAAGTCTCTAAGAAAGAAATTGAAAAAAATATCAGAAAATTGAAAGATCTCCCATGCTCTTGTATGGGTAGGAATAATATAGCAAAAATGGCAGGTGTACCAAAAGTAATCTACAGATTCAATGTAACCCCAATCAAAATCTCAATACAATTCTTTACTAACCTCACAAGAACAATACTTGACTTCATATGAAAAACAAAAAACCTGGATAGCTAAAACAATCCTGTATAATAAAGGAACTTCTGGGGTCATTACAATTTCCTCATTCAAGTTCTTCTTTAGAGCTATAGTTATAAAAACATCTTTGTTTTGTCATAAACACAGGCTTGTGAATCAATGGAATTGAATAAGACCTTAATATACATCCACACACTTTATGAACACCTGATTTTTGACAAAGAAGGCCAAATTATATAATGGAATAAAGAAGGCTTCTTCAATCAATGGTGCTGGCATAACTGGATGTAAGCTTGTAGAGAATGCAAATATAGTCTTATCTATTGCCATGCACAAAGCTCAAGTCCTAGTGGATCAAAGACCTCAACATAAACCCAGTTACACTGAAGCTGATAGAAGAGAAAGTGGAAATTAGTCTTGAACCCATTGACTCATGAGACCACTTCCTGATTATAACGCAAATAGCACAGGCACTGAGACTAATAAATGGGACCTCCTGAAACTGAAAAGCTTCTGTAAGTATAATCTAGTATTTCCCATGTACATATCCTTGTTAACTTGGCTTATGAAGTACAAAATCTTGTGATACTTTAAAGGGCCATGGAAAAATATATGGTAACTGTTTCAAAGAACCAATAATCTAAATAATTTAAATGATCTTTTATAATATTGTCTCCCATAATAGACCCAGTAGAGAAGTAAGTGGTATCTACTTTAGCCATTAGGGTATTGCCCATGTTTTTTCATCTCTAAAATTTTTTGTATTTTAAGCCTTTTATATTTTGAAGCAATTCAGTATGCTCTGACCAAAAAGTGAACCTGAAATTTTCTCTGTAGCTGAAGTAAGAACATTGGTGTCTATCCACCAGGCTTCCACTGGACATATTAGCAGTTGTAGATGGAGATAATATGTGATAATGTGCATGTGACTAAGACATATTTACAAAAATTGACATATATTAAGATAAAAAGGAATACTTATATTAATTAGTTTTAAAAATCTAAAAAAGTTTTTAACAAAGACTTAACTCAATTTGACTTTCAGCAGCTCTAAGGAAGGACTCTTTCTGTGTTCTCCAGGACGTTAGGTGCAATCCCACCCTCACTGGCATCCTTCCCATATTTCTTCTTGATGACATTGTTCAGGTTGTGAGAAACCACTGCTCCAAAGCCCATGCATTTCAAGAAACAAGATGACACCATGGACAGCATCATGAACTCTTGCACGGCTATGTTGTTACAAGCATGTGAATCACCACTGATCACACTGAGAGCTGGGTGGGACTCGCAGGATGAATTCAGGGTTACCAACCAAGTCAGTGTTGTGAGGGTACAGGGACATCCCATTTCCATGACCCCAGCTTTTCAGACATCTAGGGACACTTCCAGTATGGTATTGGCACCAAATTAAGTTTATTTTTAGTGTCATCCATCTGAATTATCAGTTTGTCTATCTTCTCTTATTTTACAACATTCAATTTCTTGCTACCCAGAGTAGGTACAATTATTTATTGATGTGCCCCAAAGCCTTTGAGACCCCTTCTCTAGTTGCACATTTTATCAATGTCATGGAATTGTAGGGCATCATATATGTCCATGGAGGCACTTTTCCTAGCACAGCAGCTGGAAGAGGCCATTAGAGGTGCAGAGATCAACTTCAACAGTGGGATTCCCTAAGTGTCAAAGATATCTCTGACATAAATCTTGAGATAGACATGGTGAATTTTTGGCCTTCATATTGCCACATAGGAAAAGAAACAGGGTTCTGCAGACCTGGAAGAAAGCATTAAATCGAAATCAATAGTAACAAAAAAGAATTATTAAGAGATCCCAAACTGAAATAAATTGGAAATAGAAAATTTAGGACATCAAGAGCCTCATAGCCTCTTGAGAGCATTCATCATCTCTTCTGTTTCTTCCTT
Source organism: Microtus ochrogaster (assembly GCF_000317375.1). Taxonomy (NCBI): domain Eukaryota; kingdom Metazoa; phylum Chordata; class Mammalia; order Rodentia; family Cricetidae; genus Microtus; species Microtus ochrogaster. The sequence goes on along the minus strand of NW_004949262.1, from coordinate 202,973 downwards.
TAACTCCAGGAATTCCATAGAGATTACAATACTGTGGGCCAGTGTAACTACCCACTCTGGGCATTAAGTTCCTAAGATTATGTATTAGTAATTGTTTATGCAGTCCCATTAGGTCATCACCTTGATCTCTATAATCCAAGACTTCACAACCCTGTTTGTTCTTCCTGCAGTTTCTTCATCAGGAAGGTCTTGCTATTATATTCTTTTCAGAATTCAAGAATGAGCTTGAGTCTTCACATCCAACAAGAAGGGAGGTTTGTCATATCTACAGTCCTTCATCATGGCCACACAGACCCACAGTTTAGTCATGTAAGTTGTTTTGAAATTGAGAATGAAGTAGAGGTTACAAAAATTATTACTTCTTCCTAATCATATGAACTCTGGAAGTTTGGATCTCATGATGTTATAATAACCATTAATAAAAATTTTGAGCCTCTCTAATCCTCAGATTCTCATTGAACTATCCCCAGCACTGCTTCTCCATAAACCTATGACAAAAAAACAGCAGAAAAGATGCTGTACTACATTGTTTCATAAGCAATCTACAGTATGTGGTGTTCCTCGTGAGGGTGATTCAGAAACTATACTTTTGAAACTGTATTTTATGTGTGTGTAACTATTAAGGACTTCCATGGTTGGAAGATTTGAGCTCTGCATGTTATGTAGCTTACTGTATCTGAATAGCTCTTTCAAATTCCAAAATTATAATCGTCTGCATAAATATTATTTTATGGAATGTGAAAGGCAAAGTCAGCATTCCTGTGTAACTTGCACTAAGTGGTCAGGTAGAAATGAATGAAGTCTTGTGTGAGTTACTTTGCCCGATTAAAACATAAAATGATCTTTTTAGTAAAGAGCCCTTTCATAATGTGTTATTCTAAAAAAAAGGCCCATGTGTTCTTTCCCTCATTGTTCCCAGGTCTTTTATAATGGAGTGTTTACTTCTGCTGTGTGAACTGTGGGTAGTATATTCGAGGTGCATTTGGAACAGTCTCAAAACACCAAAACAATAATTCAACTCAGGCTTTTCTAGTTTTCTTGGTCTGTATTTGGCCTCACCTTCTGAAGCATTGGGTTTACAGATCTATAAAGAATGTGCTTCATATTTTTGCTGTTGTCAACATCTTTCATCACTCTGAGGTTCAGCCACTAAATTTTCAATGAGGAAATGAGGTCAGGTTCCTATATCATCCATAGTTTGAAACCATGAGAGTTTAAAATAATACATGCTGTTAAGTCTTCTGTATAGCTTCTTAAAACTGTAAGATTAGTAATCGTAAAATTATACATATATGTGTGAAATAACAATGAATGGAAACAGAAGCTATGAAAGTACAGAAGAACTGGGTGAGTTGTATAGGGAGTTTGAAAAGATAAAATGGAAGGAAGAAATATTACTGTATTATAATTTGAAATATAAAAATAACCAAATAAAAAGTAAAACCAACCAAACCTAACCAAAAATACTCCACAATCAAAGAATGACACATTTGTTTTGAATTAATTTGTCTCTGGTATGTCTTTACCTGAATTAGAGCATGTTATTAGCAATTCTGAGACAGTTTGGCTATCATATGACCAAGTTTTAGTAAATACTATTTCCATGTATGTTAACTCTTATTTAAGTATTTTTTTCTAAGTATTTTTTGTATATTGATATAACTTGCTATTTCTAACTTTTAGGTTTTTTTGTTTTCGTAAGTCATAAAGAGTCATTGCCACAGATATGAAATGAACAATATACATTTTTTAGCATTAATAGATGCTTTCTCCTCTCAAAACACTGACTTCTACATATTAGGTTTCCTTACATTCAGTTGAGGAAAGTGACAGAAATTGAACCAAAATAAATTTTTTGTCCTTGATTCCATGTCATGGACTTGTATTTAATAGCTGCCTTCCTGGGTTACCTAAATATTGTTGTGCATATTCTCACCAGAAGATAAAAGAATATATAGGCATAAACAGAAATGGAAGGTCATTTTTTTTGTATTGTGTGAAGACCCACATTAGAGATTCACATAATTCTATGGTCCAGTGCCCTTCAGAAATACTTCCCAATAAACTCATATTTTCTATATTTGTAGGATTTTTAAAATTTGTACAAATAAATACAATGCAATATTTTCATTTCCCCAATGGAGATGGGTTGTTATCCTGTGATTTGTATGAGTATGTGACTGTGGAGAAAGTCATAATTGCCCTCCCAATTCACTGATTCTCAGCCAAGCCCATTTTCTTCACCATTTGTGACAAATAGAAATATTCTACGTGTGAGTACATCCCATATTGAATTATCTTGGAAGAATTGTAATTAGGTAGATCTCACCATTTTTGATGGCACATATTAGGAGAGTGTCTTTCACAGGAAAGTGTGGAAATCAGCATGCAAAGTGGACAATATATATATGTGATATATCATAAATCTCATAGTTTCAACAGTACTACTACAGAAGGGGTATTGACTGATTTTATAAGAACTATTAACTGAGGAATATTAAAAGATACAGAATTCTGTTGTTGCAAGTCTGGCAGTTACCATATTTTAGTAAGGTAAATAAGAAGTAGCTAGTGGTACGGATAGAGGAGCACAGATGAGCTTTGGGATGATTGAAGTAATTTTGCTACAGAAATGACGAGCCTGTTCAGTTCAAAACAACATGACTACCTAGAAATTAAAAAGGGAAAATTATCTTAGTAACAGTGTATGCCTGGTTCTGGCTCATGGACAAAGGGAGCCAATCAGGGTCAGAAATCCCTGTTTGCTTATATAGTTTCATAGTCCCAACTTATATTTTGAGTAATTAACCATGACTTATAGAGACAGAAATTCCAAAGTTGGCCATTTGAATGAATAGGGAGATTTTCAATATATATTCTTGTTATATGTACTTCTTTGGAGACAGACCAGAACTGCTTTAACCAGGAGCTGTTAATCAAGATTTTTCTGTTTGCTTATCAGAATTGTGTTCGTCTTGATAAGAAAAATGTGAGCACTCCTTCAACTAAATTCTACTTCCTGTGGTTACTATTTACTCAGCAATTTATAGATTCTTTAAATGTCAATTTATTATTCTCTCTTTTCAGTTTTTCCTATATAAATATGCTACTTAAAGTCTTATGCATATCTGTTTAGAGGTTATGATTCAGCTCCTACTTGTACAATATATATGGAAGGTTTACTGACAGACTTAGAATCACCTTTCAATGTAAGCAAATGCACTTTAGGGACAGCATGTGCTGTGTTGCATACTACTGAATGGACATCAAGTATGTTTTAAGTTAATTTAAAGTGTCTCTTTATATCTATGTCAATAGATATTTATGTAGAAATATCACTGGAAAAATCTGTCCCCTGAATTCCTGTCAGCCATTGAGATGGATAAACTAGTCAATAATATCATGCAGAGCCACTAAGAACTCAAAGTTAATTCCCATAATTCAAATTTCTGTAAAATATCACATCTGACATACACATTCGAAATGCTTATAATTAACGGTGAGTTTCTTGTTAAAAGTATTATTACTTAGACAGTATTAATAAAATGCTTTCTAAATGCCAGAAAATATTCAAAGGCAGTGGTAACTATCTAGGTTTAAGTAAGTATAATCTAGTATTTCCCATGTACTTATTCTAAATAAATTGGTTTATGAAGTCCAAGATCTTAAGATACTTTAAAAAGGAAATATTTGAATACTTTAAATGGGAAAATATACTGTTGACTCTTTCAGAGAGCAACTAGCCTACATAATTTTAAATAATCTGTAATTACATTATTTCTATAACAGTTCTAGTAGACATGTTAAGTGGTATCTACTTTAGATATTAGGATTTTGCCCATGTTTTTGTATCACTAATATTTCATGTATTTTAAACCTTTTACATTTAAGTAATTATGTGTGCTCGGACTAAAAACTAAACCTGAAGTTATCTCTGTAGCTGAATTAAGAACATTGGCATCTTTGCACATGCCTGACTCACATGCAAATGAGTTTACTGTCTGAAGAAAAAGAAACTTCAACTAGGGTTCTGTGTCAACTGACCCGGACTTCAGAAAGATTAGTGGCATTGTGTAGACATAGGAAAATCATGTGTAGACATAGGAAAATATTAGATACTTTCCTGAGATTATGTGGCAATGATTTTTCCCAAAATAGCTTTGCAGCAAAACTTTCAACTGTAGTTTTTGACATTTAATTATTTTTGACATCATTAGACATCTTAGCAGGGTGGACAGAGATGATATGTGATAATGTGAATTTAGCTAAGATATAGTTACAAAAATTTGAAGTATACCATATGTCAACTGGTTAAAAAATATAAATAAGTTTTTAACAAAGGTGTTTATCCTAAAATAAAAAATGGAGACATTTTGGAAATCAAAGAATAAAAGGAACGTAAAGAAGACATTAGAACTTGAGAATACTTTTCTGGGTAGGAATCACTGATTTTAATTTAGAGACTAGGACTTCACACTGTCAAACGTATTCTAAGAAAAGCAAAATTGCCCCATATTACTGCAACTGAGAGAAATATGCTCAAGTGCTCCAAGTTTTCATTTTACTTGATTGACAATTTTCTAAAAATGAGGCTTCTAAAAGATATCATTCTATCTTAAAGGTATTTGTTTTATTTTACTGTGACTACAGGTCAGCTATTTTTAGTCATTCTGGCCTCACATCATCTAGATTTTTTGTTTGAAATATGATTTTCATAAGAGGTAACACATGAGCTAAGAACAAAACACTATTAGTATGGCATTTGTCACACGTGAGTAAATATTCATGAAGTCATAATAAGCTGGAGAAAATAATCAATACTTGTAGTTACTTGACTCTAATAGTAAAGAAGTTCTATATGCATGCTGGTAACACTTTTTAAAAAACATTTTTGGTTTCTTCCAAAAGATGTTCAAGAAATAAAAATGTACAAAACTCAACATCTGTGCCAGAATTCCATTTTATTCAACTCTCAGAAGTTCCAGACCTACAGCCTGTTCTCTTCGGCCTCTTCTTGTTCATGTACCTCTTGGCCCTGTTTGGAAACCTGATCATCATCCTGACAGTAAGCTCTGACTCCCATCTCCACACACCCATGTACTTCTTCCTCTCCAACCTGTCCATAGTTGATATTGGTTTCATCTCCACCACTGTTCCAAGGTTGATTGTGGACATCCAAACTCACTTCCAAGTCATCTCCTATGTGGGCTGCCTGACACAGATGTCACTGATTATAATTTTTGCCTGTATGGATGATATGCTTCTGACTGTGATGGCATATGATCGGTTTGTGGCCATCTGCCACCCTCTGCATTACCAGGTCATTATGAATCCCAATCGCTGTGGTGCTTTACTTCTAGGGTCTTTTCTTCTTAGCCTTGCAGAATTGCTGTTGCACTATGTGGCAATATTAAATTTTTCTAACTGTGAGGATTTTAGTGAAATCTCCAACTTCTTCTGTGATCCTTCTGAAGTACTTAAACTTGTTCATTTAAATCCTGTCATCAATACCATATTCATATTCAGTATAGGCACTCTCTTTGGGTTACTTCCTATGTCAGGAATCCTTTTCTCTTACTTTAAAATAGTTTCCTCTATCATACGAACACCATCATCAAGTGGAAAGCACAAAGCCTTCTCTACCTGTGGGTCTCATTTGTCCATTGTTTGCCTGTTTTATGGAACAGGAGTAGGATTGTACCTCAGCTCCTTTCTGTCACATTCTCCAAGAAATAATGCACTAGTCTCAGTAATGTACACTGTGGTCACACCTATGTTGAATCCCTTTATCTACAGCCTGAGGAACAAGGACATTAAAACTTCTTTGAGAAAGATTCTTAGCAGAACATTCTAATCATTGATATTCTTTATGAATTTACTTTAATGCATATATATTAACTGTAAATATAAATCTCAGTTAATGACTCATATTAATTTACTAATACTGAATAATATTGCATGAGAAAGTAAAGATCCTTGAGGCTTCACATATGGTAGATGGGTAGTGAGGTGGTTTGAAAGGAAGTGGCCCCCATAGGGAGTGGCTTCCTGTTGCTTACAAGATGTGGCACTCTCCATTGCAGCACCACATCTGCCTGCACACCACCATACTCCTTGTCTTGATGATAATGGACTGAACCTCTGAAACTATTTCCAAGATGCTAGAGATGCCAGAGTTGTGGGGTGCCTGCCAAGGAGAGCTGCTAACTGTTAGTGGAACCAGTCCAAGAGGCAGAAGTATTTTGCAGTTCAACTGGAATGGATTTGGAGCTCTGAAGAATATTTAGACATCAGACATGGAAATACAAAATTTGGAGTTTGCCCAGCTGGTGTTTGGTATTACTTTGGTCCAGTATTTCTTCACTATGCTCCCTCCCATACATTTTTGGAATTGTAATATATATTCTGTGTCATGATATGTTTGAAGTCTGTGGTATGCTTTTTGGTTTTGATTTTTTTCAGGGGGATTACTGTTAAGATACCACTATGTATCTCAGAAGAGACTTTAGACTTTGAAACAAATTTAAGACTTTTATAGACTATGGAGACTTTTGAAGTTGGACTTAATGTATTTCTTTTCATTATGATATGGCTATAAGCATTTGGGAGCAGGGAGAATAATGCTGTGGTTTGAAAGAAAATGGCCCCAAAGGAAATGGCACTATTAGAAGGTGTTATCTTTTTGGAGAAAGTGTGTCACTGTGGGGTTGACCTTTAAGACCTCTTTGCTCAAGATTCCCTCAGTGTGATAGACAGTCAAAAATTCCTGTTACCTACAAGATGTAGCACTCTCAACTTCATTACCATATTTGTCTGTGTACTGCCATGCTCTCTGACATGATAATAATGAACTGAACCTCTGAAGTTGTAAGTCAGTCACCCCACTTAAATGTTTTCTTTATAAAGGTGCGATGGTCATGGTATCTCTTCATAGCAATATAAAACCCTAACCAAGATGGGTAGTTCTATCAATAGTGTGGGAGCCTGTTCTGCAATATTATCTCTCAGAGTTCAGATCAGTAGCTACAGAGTAGTGAAGGGATCTTAGGGTAGTTTTTAATCTGAGGTAAACACTTCATAAGCATGTTGTTCCAGTTGCATTTCTTTTTTATTCTGTGTCTATTCTAATCCTCCTGTCCTAATTATAATTTTTCCTAGTTTCTTTTCCTCTAGCCTAGAAACCGTTTTTTTTTCCCAGCAGGCTGGGAGCAATGGAAACATTACAAGAATTACCCCTCATTGATCAAAAACACATTCTTAGGGTAAGTGATAAATAGCTAAATCATTTACCATGGCAAAAATGGTAAATAATTTATCATGGCAGAGGTTCCAAGGTTTCAGAAGTAAGATTTTGACAAGTTGGGGGACAATGCCCAGCAACAATCTTTGAGACATAGGTCTATTGCAAGCAGACTTGGAAAGCAAAGCATTGGCATGCTTTTATTAGGGTGCTTTGTGAGGTGACCTTGGTTAGACATTTGTGACTCTGACCTTCTGCATAGCTGTAAGGTTTTAAACTTGTGATCTACTTACACAAAACCTTTAGTCTATATTGAACTTCTCTGAGGTACAAGTGAGTTAATTGTGTGCAATTTGTCTTAGCAAAAGGAACAAAACAGGCTTTTAAGTGTCTATAGTCTTCATGGAATAAAAGATCTAGTCATATTTTCTATATATCAAAATGATACAGATAAATGGAAAATCATCTTCCTGACCACCCACAGATAAATGTGCACATAAGATTGAAATGTAATCATGAGATTACTTGTAAACATCACATGAGATTACAAACTACAATGCAGGTATCTGGAAGACACCAGGCTGCTTTAACAAATTTGAGCAACAGTTTCTGGAGTAGGTGGTCTTGTAGGCTTTCCCTGGACAGGATTAACCTCCATCATAGAATCATTCCACTGGTGGGTTGATATCTGAGCTCAAGTTGTTACCTGTTATAACTCTCATGGCTTCTGGCATAGATTTAAAAGTGCACAGAAAGTGAAAGTTGGAGAGAGAAAACTTTTCTAGTGATAAATGATGCAAATTGTTAAATAACCCCTTGTTGTGGACTATTCCTTTACACTATATGAAGATGTGACATTGTGATTGGGTCAATAAGGAGTTAAATGACCATTATCTAGGCACAAAGAGTTTTGGTAGTACTTCTACGTACAGAGAGCACTGGGAAGAAGAAGGTGGAGTAGTCATCAAGAAGGTAGCAGGGTGGGCACAATAGAGTTGAGGTCATGAGCATGTGGAAGAATGTAGGCTAAAAATTGGAGTAATTTAATTTATAGGAGCTAGTTAGAAACAAGCCTAAGATATCAGCTGGGCTTTTGTAATTAATAAGAAGTCTTCATGTCATTGTTGGGGAGCTGATGATCCTGACAAAAAAAGTCTGCCTATAATGCCTGACAGTGTGAATGTAATCAACACCTCAAAGCTACATACAGGAGCCAATTGGAAGGGGTCAGTCTGCTGAGATTGTGTTTTAGAAATGATGGAGAACCAAGCTAGTCAATCAGCCTGCCTGAACAGGACCTGAACAAGGAATACATGAATAGACATGCTAATGTGGAATAGGAAATCTCAGTCAACTTCATCCTTATAAAAAGAGCTATAGGCAAAGAAGGAATTCTGAGAGAGGAGAAATATCAATAGTTTAAAAAAGAGCAAAGAATTTGAAAGAAAGAAAGGGTAGGTACATGTGAGGAAGGGATGTGGGAATTGTTTGATTTCTATTATAATCTCATTTTAAAAATATTTTGATGGAGGAAGGTCATTGGTTAAGTAATAAATAAACTGCTTGGCCCTTATAGGTTAAAAATAGGTGGGTGGAATAAACAGAACAGAATGCTGGGAGGAAGAGGAAGTGAGCTCAGACTCAACAGCTCTCCTCTCGGGAGCAGACGCCTCAGAGAGACGCCATGCTCCCCTCGCCCAGCCCGACACACGCGATGAAGCTCCGACCCAGGATGGACATAGGCTAGAATCTTCCCGGTAAGTGTACCTCGGTGCTACACATTATTAGAAATGGGCTAGTCCAGGTGCGAGAGTTAGAAGAGAAGAGACTAGATATAATGGGCCAAGCAGTGTTTAAAAGAATACAGTGTGTAGATGCCTCAGAGAGACGCCATGCTCCCCTCGCCCAGCCCGACGCACGCGATGAAGCTCCGACCCAGGATGGACATAGGCTAGAATCTTCCCGGTAAGTGTACCTCGGTGCTACACATTATTAGAAATGGGCTAGTCCAGGTGCGAGAGTTAGAAGAGAAGAGGCTAGATATAATGGGCCAAGCAGTGTTTAAAAGAATACAATTTGTGTGTTGTTATTTCGGGGCATAAGCTAGCCAGGCGGCCTGGGGTGCCGGGGATGCAGCCCCACCACTCGTATTACAACAATATTTAAACAGGTTCAATTAAAGTTATAACAATACCCACAAAAGACTGGCACTTATCACCCCCAAATAATACATGAGATACCTGTTACTGAGTTTACTTATAATCTACATTATGTAACTTAATTGTTTATTGCTTTTGCAAATTAAGCCACAATGTGAGCTATCAAAATTGTGAGCCTGATATTGGAAGTGAGAGAAATAAATTTCATGGATAAGGATTGACATGAATTAAAATCTACCAATGAGATGGCTGGGACTCAAAATGTTCCTGGCCTTCTCAGCTTCTGAAGTCCTCCACAGTTTTAAAGGTTGTTGTCTTCACAGAGACCACAAAGCTACACTAGCATGTAAAACAAAGGAAAAAGAATGTAAGATTGTTCTACATGTCCATGTTACTTATTTGAGGGGAAATTGATGGAGATGTACATACAGGAGTAAATTATACAAATTTACATTTATTTATTAATATTTCAGTATGTTTTCTGGAATGTGTATTGTCAATAATGGCACATTTCTACTTAATGATTCCATTTACTATATAATTTTTACTGAACATTTTTAATAAAAACACTATTATATCTACTACCAAGTTTGAATTGTATACTAAAAGTAAATGTTAATAACATAAACACAATTTAAGTTGCTATTGGTAAAAAAGATGATACTATTAAAAAGCATGTCTTTCCAACAATAGGAAAACTGCTTGGGAAAATGGAACACAATGAGTTTGTTATCATGAACTATTTTAATTTGATGTTTGAATTTTGTATGAGGCTTTAGTTATTCCAAACAGAGGGAAACTATATTATTGCTTGGTGTAGGAGGGTCTTCTGTCTATGTGTTACTTTCATTGGTTAAATAAAGAGACTGCCTTGGCCTAGTTGATAGGGCAAACTCAGATAGGTGGGGAAGACAGAACAGAATTCTGGGAGGAAGAAAGCAGAGTTAGAGCTGCCCACCATGAAGCTGCCAGGTCAGACATGCTGAATCTTTCCCAGTAAGCTGCTGCCTCATGGTGACATACAGATTATTAGAAATGGGTTGAATCAAGATGTGAGAGTTAGCCAATAAGAGGCTAGATATAATGGGCCAGGCATTGTTTAAATCAATACAATTTGTATGTTGTTATTTCAGGGTATAGGCTAGCTGGGTGGGGGAATGCAGCCCGCTGTGTCTTCTACAACAATTGTTTCACAATATGTTAAGATTCAATGCTTTCTACTTTTTTCTTTGATTAAACAGAGTTTTTCTTAAATGGGAAAGAATTTTATGTGTGTTTTAAAAAATAATATAGCCATAGATTTTACAATAATTGTTGGATTTTTGTATATAAGATAATTTCCTTTCCAATATTGGTTCATTGAATGCCAATGATTAGCTTTCCATAGAAACATGAGATATTAAAGAATATAGAGACTCTCTGTTCCTACGTCCAGTGGAACAGGCAGATCTCTTATAGCCCCCCTCAGTACCACATCCCTTTCTCTTAGCCTTCAACTCCAAAAAACATTGCATGGAAACCTACCAATCACATAGGCCATGGAGTCAGGTGGGCATATTTATACTTCCTATTCTCCTTCAATTTCAAGATCTCTTTCTTTTTCCCACCCCTGTAGCAAAAGACTACCTGTTGAGGTCTATATTCCCTGTCTAACCACATTACCAAGGGACTTTTGGAAAACCTTGCTTTCCTCCTACATGTGGACCCCTGAAAATTCCCCCTATTTGTTCACAACTCTTCCTTATTGTCAGTTCCCAATGCCTAAAAGCAATGCTATCCAGAACCCCCAGTGGCCACATAAGGCACTGTCACTGAAGCATTTGCTACCAGGCTAACCACAGCCACCACACTAGTCCAAGAACCAGAGAAGAAAACCAACTGAAAGGAACAAAACACTCACCCAACAAAGCCAAGAACAAGTATCAGCATCTAAAATTACAATCATCCCAAGCCAAGATGCTTTCACATTATTGTAAGTACATAATCAATAACAGTCAGAAATATGTACTTTCTAATACATAGCAACTACTATAAAATAGGTACTGAGTAATGCAATATTGCTAGATCACAGAACAAAGATTTCAAAATAGTATTTATAAGCATTTGAGATCATTAAAGCAGGAGAGTAAAAAGTCATCCATTTATAAAATATACATAAAATAAAGAGTGGAATAAAATGAAGAAAACAATTCAAGACATGAAAATGAAAAGAGAATTGATAAAGAAAAGCTAAACATAGGTAAAATGTGAAATGAAAAATTTAGGAACTACAACAAGAACTACAGGGACAAGATTCACCAAGAGAATACAAGAGATGGAAGAGAAATTTTTGACTTTGGAGACAACACAGGAAAAAAGCTACAACATTAAAAAATGCTAAAAATAAAATAAAATCAAGACACAAAACATGCAGCAAATTCAGGTCACTATTGAAATACCTGATTTAAAATAAAAGGAATAGAAAAAAAAGAAGAAACACATGTTTCTGTATGAAAGATTTCCACACTAGTCTAGAATGGAGTATAATAAAGGTTTGTTAATTAGGGGGTAAACTCACAGAATTTATCAGAGGGCAAAAAAGCAGAAAGAGCAGTAATCCATAGTCCTCTTCATGCATGGAGAACTGGAACCAAATACAGCAGCAAAGGGATACACACACGTTTTTTTGTCTGCATGTATAGTGCGTGAGACCATGCACAAAACGGGCCAGTATCTTAAAGACTATTGACTGAAGGAGTTCCCATAGCTCCTCCCCCATTTTTCTAAATAAGAGAGTTCTGAGCCTAATATATAATTATATACAATAAGAACAAATATCAAGTATAGTAATTAGAATTACAACCAGCATAAACAACATCAAGCAAGAAACATATGCTAAATGTTTTAATAGTTATCCTATCCTGAAGAGTCCAATTCTTATATTTGAAATGACTTGGTAAAGTCATGAGAGGAAAGTAACTGTGACTATCTAGTCCTCAACCCCATCTAAGACCTGAGAATGGAAATAATATTACTTGAGTAAACAGGAAGTATATTCAAGCAACTTCCAAAAGTTGCAAAAAAAATGACAGAGACAACCAGCTACCTGGGCAATCACCCAGTCTCATTTGCAATGTTGGGGCCACCAACTTTGGCTAAAGCCTAGCATAACTGACAGACCATGTTCAGTGGCAGGAATAATTTCAAAACCATCTTACCCTGTCTTGACAAGATTTGACAGTCTTTTTTCTTATATCCTGCTTCTCCTGTCAAGACACCATGCACTTTGTCAGTAGTGGATGCAAGGGGAGTTCTTGCCCAAAGGCTAGTTTTGCCAAGAAGAAAACAAGCCCCAAATGGAGTGTTTTCAGTGCTCAACATTCTCTTGGGAATAGAGTAGTGCTGCCAGGTGCATTTGTGTCTCATGTCAACAGACTCTTATGTTATTTTAAATGCCATATTCTATAGTTTTTTGAAGTGGTTGAAGATTACTTATCTATGTGGAATAAGTCTCTCTGCATCTAAAGAACTTGATTAGTCTAATCATAAATATGACAAACATGGATGACTATTGGACCTATAATTCTTAATTATTATATAGATTAAAGACTAAGGTTTCACATTAAAATGTTAAACAATCTTTAAACAACTGTGCAGCAAATGAGGACAATGATCTCAAAATGTATGCAATGTAAAAGTATCTTGATCAGAGCTAGAAATGTATACTGCAATATGATAAATATATCCTAAAATTGCAACAATATACAACACATTGTAAGCTGAGGTAGAAACATGCATCTATAGAATATGACAAAAATTTGTATAGGTGCACAAATATTACAAACAGAAATAGAAGCATATGCAATATAACAAATATAATTTGAATTTGCATCAATATACAAGAATCCATACAAATGTAAATTGTCTATAAATATTAGCTCACAAGTATTCTCACTATTACTCATTATTATTATCAATGTGAGTAAATTCACACTAATCTACCTATTATTCCACCCAGTCCCCTATTTTTTCAAAAGAGATCCCTGAGCCTACTTAATTTCCACTCCCAACCAAACCTATACCACTTAAAATCAATCCCTAATAGATGTACCTAACCTCGAGAACAAACTTTTTTGGGAGAAGGGATGCTGTCTTCTAGAATTACTTCCAGCTGTCATGGGAGTGATGTTATTTCTTTTTTGTTTTGTTTTGTTTTTTTTTTTAGTTTTTTCGAGACTTCTATGTGATATCATAAAACTATAATGATGGTTAATTTTCAAGATTACTCTCTTGCTTAATTGCAAGTAGTCTCTGAGTAGTCAGTAGGGTTTTTCTGAAGTTCTTATTTGAAGTTCTCCCCAGAACATTGTAAGAAGGTGCACCATCTCAGCCAGCTAAGTTGAAACACTCTTGAGCAGCTTGTAACCCAAAAGTGATCTTAAAGTACTGCTATCAGCATCATGACATCATATCTGTTATTAATGAAATTAATTTCTTATCATCTGGTATAAATTCAGTGGTTTTAGTATGCAAAATAACTATTTCTGCATATTGCAAATCAGAAACTATATTGAGAGGTTATTTAAAATCCCTTAGTACCATTAGAATATCGTACAATTCTCTCTTTTGGACAGAATTACAAGGGTTTTGTTCTATTTGAGTTAAATCTTCTGAATTGTAACATGCTTTTCCTGATTTATTTGATTCAGTATAGAATGTATGGGCTCTAGTTATTGGCGTGTCACATACAATGCAGGAAAGGATCCAAGTAATGCTCTTTATAAAGTTAATTCTATTGCTTTTGGGATAGTTGAGAATAATCTCTCCTAAAAAAATCAGCACAAATTTTTACCAGGGTTCAATTTTTTCCCATAATATTTTAATTTCATCACTAGTAAAAGGTAATATAATCTCTGCCTGGTCTTTTCCTGTTAATTGACAAAGTCTCATTTTTCCTTTTATAATTAATTCAGAGACTTTTTTCATGTAAGTTTTTAATTTTTTATTTGGTTTATGTGGTAAAAAGATCCATACTAAGATAATGTCTTCCCTCTGCTTTAAAATTCCTATAGGGGAAATTTTGGAGGGGAATATGACTAAGAATGCAGGTAAAATTTGGATCCATTCAAGCCATATGAGCCTTCCTTCTATAATTTCTCTTCAATCAAAGTCAGCACTTTCTCAGCTTCAGCTTTTAATACCATAGGACTATTTAAATCTTTGTCAACATCTAAAGTTTTTTTTAAAAATAAATTATTACATCAAGTGTTATCCCAACAGCTGGTCATAGACTGGAAATATCTCCTAACAATCTTCGAAAGTCATTAAGAATCCACAATTGATCTCTCCTAATTTGTGCTTTTTTGTGTTTTCATTTTCTGTACACCTATTTTATAACCTACATAATTGCTAGAATCTCCTCTTTTTATTTTGTTAGGGGAATATATAATTTCCATTTTGGCAAAACTTTCTTTACGTATTCAAACATTCTTTCTAAAGTATCTACATTTGAATCAGATAGTAAAATGTCATGCATGTAATGGTAAATTATAGATTTAGGAATTGTTTATATATTATTTCCAATGGCTGAATTACAAAATACTGTTACAGCACAGGACTTTTGAGCATTCCCTGTGGGAAGACCCTTCATTGCTATCTCCTAGTAGGCTGAGATTTATTGTAAGAAGGCAATTTTTTCTGTCCTTTGCTTGTAAGGACATAGTGAAGAAACAATCTTTTAAATCAATAACTGTAAGAGGCCATCCTTTAGCTAATATGGAAGACAAAGGAATTTCAGATTATAGAGGGTCCATAGGGTGAATTACCATATTGTCAGCTCTTAGATATGTCACCATTCTCCATTGTCCAGATTTCTTTTTAACAACAAATACAAGAGAATTCCAAGGGCTGGTTGATTCTTCAATATGGTGAGCATCTAATTGCTCCTGCACATGCTGTTATAAAGCCTGCAGTGTCTCTTCTGTTAAAGGATATTGTTTAACCCATATTGATACCTTAGTTAACCATTTAAAGTTAGAGCCATTGGTACCTCTGAAATTTTGCTGTTTTGTGTTTTTGTACAGCCTGAATGACTGGTGACTTTTTAAGAGTACCTTAAATATCCTTCCCAGAAACATGAGCTTATTTGTTTTCCATTTCTGAGACTGCAGAAATTTTAATCTGAGGATTTTTTTTTTTTGCTGCAGCAGATTACAATCCCATAGATTGACTGCTACTTTAGCCACATTTGGCCTCAGACTTCCTCTTTGTCCTTCTGGCCCTGTGTGTTTTACCAATCTCATGCTTTATTTTACTTGAGATAGGGTTCCAATTTCTAGGAATTGAACATCTGCCTCTTGAAATTGTCAATTAGAATGCTAACATTCTGGAGTAATAATAGCAACATTTACACCCTTGTCTACTAATCCTTCAATTCCAGTGTTATTTATTCATACTCTCAGCTTTGGTCTTTCAACATTTATAGAAGTCTGCCAAAATATATGTTTATATGTTTCCTATTTTCTATTCAAGTTTTCATTTATCTTCCATGTTCATTTTATCATCCAGAACAATGTGGTTTTTTACAACAGGCACTGGATTTTAAAAATTTTCCTGGGAAGACATGTCCTCCAAAGTGACTGGGCATGACTATATCACGTTTGACATGGGGGTCTGTGAGAGGCCCTTCAAGGAGTTTCCTGATGATAACAGATTGCCTTGTTTATCTCTTGTTGATCTACTTTCATTGGTCCAATGTCGGCCTTTGCCACATCTACATAATCCAGAAGTTTGAGATCTTCTATTTTTGTCATTCCCAGAGGGGACATTAATTCTAGGAACATCTTGTCTACTATTCCTTCTCAGATGCCCTATTATACCGAAATTAAAACATTTTGCATTTTGATGTCTCTTCATATCTTTGGAATTTTGCTTCTCCTATCCAATTCTCAGTATTATATTCAAATACCTCAATGTTTACTGTATGCAGGATCCATTCATCCATTGGTTTTGATCTAACCTTTAAAGGCCCGAGTATCTTTTTGCATTCTAAATTCACATTTTCAAAAGCCAGAGCTTCAGTAAGTACTCCTCTAGCTTCTGGATCTGTTGCTCCTATTTGTATAGCTTTAGTTAATATTTGTAAAAAGTCACTAAAGGGTTCTCTTTGACCTTGTTTAACCTTAATATAAGGTTTGATTCTTGAATCCTGTCCCAAGCATTTAAGGCTGCTATTTGGCATAGGGACAAGATGTGTTCATTATAAAGAACTTGACTCTGTGGATCAGCATAACAGCCCTTGCCAAGAATTGATCTTGGGAAGCTTCAAATCCTATGACCCTTCATTGCTTTTCTAGGGCTTTAGCCTCCTCTCCCCAATAGCAGTTTTCCTGTAACTGTGTCCCATCTTCCAGAACCACTTTGACTAATTGAAACTAATTATGTGGAATAGTCTCTTTGCTAGAAGCCCATGTCTTTACCATTTCCCTAATAAATGGTATGCTATAAGATACTACTGCTTCCTTTATTTCTTATCTTTCATACTTACAGGTTTCCATTTACATTATTTGTATCCATTTGGGTATTGAGTATTTGTTGGCTTGTCAGAGGTAATAATAGGATAAGAGTTAAAAGTTTTTGGTAAGTCATCTCTGACTCTGAGAGGCACTGGCAATGCTAAATCCTTTGCTTGTACCTCCTCTCATACTTTCCTCAATCTGTTTACCACTGCCTTTTGTAAATCCTGAATTTCCTGAACTGTGAATACATCTAATGATTTATTTGAATCAAATAATTTCTTGTCCTCATTCTTCATATATGATTCCAAATTATTACATTTTCCCATTAATGATAACTTCTCATCCTTGGATATCATTTGAATGACCTGCATATTGCCTTCCTGGAGAGATACTCTATCTGTTAACCTATAATAACTTTTCAATGGATTTGATTGTCAATTTCATCAGTATGAATCCTTTCATAGTATACTCTTTTGTACTTTCTCAGTACTCTTTTGTAAGGCTTCATAAACCACTGACATGTATTGAATTTCTTCTGTCAAATTAAGGTTATCCTTTTCAATGATATAAATCCTTTCAGCTAATTTCTCATTATTAGTCTGTAAAGACTATATCATTTCTAAAGGTGTCTCATTCTTGACTTTGTTATCAAACCATTTCTTTACAGATATAATATAAGAACAAGGGTAAGTCCCATGATCACAAAAAAATGCATGGACTAGGAACACAATATAATCCTTACAGAATTCCATCCATCATAGAAACAAAAAGGATATTATGTTCTCGGGTGGTGACTTTGTCTGCCATTATACAATTTTTAAATTAATTTGTTGTTTATTAATTAATCAAATGAACTTACCTTCATTATAAGTTTCCAGTAAATTGTTGTAGGTCTAATAATCTTTACTGTTTGTCTCCTGTCTCAGTTGCAAGTGCAGGGCACGGAGATATGACCGGCGGCTACTAGAACAGACCCGATGCAGTTCTGTTGTGGTGGCAGCTTAAATAGTAATAAATATATGAACAAATTAAAAGCAATTAAGTCAATTTTGTATACAGAGAAGGTTTTAGTTGTCCAGAATATCAAGGAAATCAGAGCTTGTGAACTGCGAATGCAAACTGGAAAAGCCTGTGCTCCCAGAGTAGTAGGTGGGAACAAGATGCATGGTACACCATTGGAAAATTGCCAAGTCACCAAATGGCGGCACCATGCAGTGGGCCAGCCAAATGCTTTGCAGTTATATGCCAAAGGGGTAACTTAGCTGAAGAGGCATTTTGGTGAAAAACCTCTTAGTAGGTGAGATTAAGGGAGGCAGGAGGGGGGTGGGAGAAGGCCACAGACTTTCTGGGATGGTGCTGGTAGGCATGGATTTAGGATCCAGGTGGGCACCAATTTGTTGCACCTTATAATAAAATAGTCCATACTAGCAGCTTATAATAAAAAAGTACCACACTAACTCAGAATGGAATAATAAAGGTGTTGTTATTTAGGGGTAGATTCACAGATCAGCAGTGTTCTTCATGAATGGGGAACTGGAAACAAATCCAGCAATTAAGGGGCCACACACACTTTTACATCTGCATATACAGTAGACATGACCATACCCAAAGTGGGACAGGATCTTAAAGGCTATTGGCTAAAAGAGTTCCTACAGCAGATCTGTAAATGCCAAGTGTAAGAATACTTTCAGCAATCCCCGGCTACTGCCTCTCTGTTCCTACCCGACCCAGCTTGCATCCAGAAAACCTGTCCCTTCTGCCTCCCTTCCCTCTTCGGGCCCATAACATTACCCAGCTCAGCCTGTTTGGGCACTGGGACCCAGTTGTGAGGGCAACTAGGCAGGCAGGAGTCCCTTTGTCTCAATAGCCTGCCTGCAGCAATACAAGGTAGGCCCTTTGTTTGTGAGCCACCTGACCAGCAAGGAGATCTGATCTCGGTACCAGAAGATCCATCAGTGGGCAAGGAGACCTGATCCTGCAAAAGAAGATCTATAGAGGAGCAATTAGAGGAAGAGATGGGCAGGCGCAAATGCAAGAATTCACCCAGCAATCTGAAAAACAAAATGAAACCACCACAATCCAACGAATTTACAACAGGACGACATGAACACCTTAGTCAAGAAGAAGTAGAAAAAATTGGCTTTATGAAAGTGATACAGGCCCTTAACAGGAGGTGAAAAACTCCCTTAAAGAAATGGATGAGAAGAATAACAAAATGTTTGAAGAATTGAGTAAATCCATGAATGATATTCTAGGAAACCAAGGAAAAACCATCAAACAGATAATGGAAAAAGTTCAAGACTTGAAAACTGAAATAGAGGCAAAGAAGAAAACACAAACTGAGATCCCGCTGGCTATGGAAAATCTAGGTAAATGAATAGAGATTACAGAAACAAGCATAGCCGACAGAATACAAGAGATAGAAGAAAGAATCTCAGATTCTGAAGACACCATAGAGAAAATAAACACACTGATCAAAGAAAACAGCAAATCCAAAAAAAATCTCATCACAAAACATTCAGGAAATCTGGGACACAATAAAAAGACCAAATCTAAGAATAATAGTGGTAGAAGAAGGAAAAGAAGCACAGCTCAACGGCCCAGAAAATAAATATTTATTAAAATTATAGAAGAAAACTTTCCCAATCTAAAGGAAGATATTCCTATGAAGGTTCAAGAAGCATACAGAAAACCAAATAGACTGGATCAAAAAACCACATCTCCTCGCCATATAATAATCAAAACACAAAACATACAGAATAAAGAAAGAATATTATGAGCTACAAAGGAAAAAGGTCAAGTTACTCATTAAGGTAAACCTATCAGACTTACACCTGACTTCTCCATGGAAAAACATGAAAGCCAGAAGGTCCTGGATAGATGTACTGCAGAAACTAAGAGACCATGGATGCAAGCCCAGGCTACTATACCCAGCCAAGCTTCCATTCACTATAAATGGAGAAAACACAATTTTCCAGGATAAAAAAATATTTGAACAATACGTAGCTACATATCCAGCCTTATAGAAAGTAATAGAAGGAAAATCACAACTCAAGGAGTCCAACAATGCCCACAATAACTCAGATATCTAGAGACGCTTCACCAGCACAACTCAAAGAAGGGAGATACACAAACTCTACTACCAAAAACAATAAGAATAACTGGAGAAAACAACCACTGGTCATTAATATCACTCAATATCAATGGACTCAACTCACTTATAAAAAGGCACAGGCTGAGAGATTGAATACGAAAACAGGATCCAACATTCTGCTGTTTACAAGAAACACACCTCAACCACAAAGACAGGCACCTACTCAGAGTAAAGGGCTGGGAAAAGGCTTATCAAGCAAATGGACCTAAGATATAAGCAGGTGTGGCCATACTAATTTCTAACAAAGTTGACCTCAAACTAAAATCAATCAGAAGAGATAGAGAGGGACATTTTATACTCATAACAGGAACAATTCATCAGGATGATGTCTTAATCCTGAATATCTATGCCCCTAATATAAAAGCACCCACTTATGTAAAAGAAACATTACTAAAAGTCAAGGCAGACATCAAACCACACACACTAATAGTAGGAGACTTCAACACTCCTCTCTCACCAATGGACATGTCAATCAGACAGAAACCTAACAGGGAAATAACAGAATTAATGGTGGTAATGAATTAAATGGACTTAACAGACATCTCTAGATCATTCCACCCAAATAGGAAAGAATATACCTTCTTCTCTGCAGCTCATGGAACCGTTTTTAAAATTGACCACATACTTGGTAACAAAGCAAACTTCCAGCAGGCCCAAGCGGTGGGCAGAGACACCACCTGCCGGTCCAACCAGCAGGCAGGCCCAAGTAGCAGGCAGAGACACTGGCATGCAGGCCCAAGGGGCGCAGACGCTGCGGGGACACTGGCGCGCAGAAGCGGCAGATGCGGGATAGTCCAAGCATGAAACAGTGAAGCCCACACTGAGAGCAGATCGCCCCACTACAATTAAATCAAGTAGGTTTTTTGGGGCCAGGCCTCCAGAGTGTTAGGCCTTTTATTGGAGAGGTCCACGGGCAAACGGGGAGCCTGGTCCTGTCCCTGAAGACCCTCCTGCATGGGGAGAGTGTTCTTGGCCCGCGCTGGGACACAGGAAATGGAGCGGGGGCATTCCCAACCCCCTTGACCCCCATGGTTAGTCTGCTAGGGCTGGTACCCTCTGCTGGGGCTGCTCCTCCTCTGCTGTGACCTCTCTCTCTCTGACCCATCCAAGCTTGCACCCAGGGTCCTCCTTCACTCCCCCTCCCTACCGCAGAGCCTCGGGATCACCCAGTTTAGCCTGTTTGGGTGCTGGGTCTGGAGCTTGGGGCAGAGGGCACCGGGAGTTTCTCTGTTTTGATGGCTGGCCTGCAGAGTGGTAGACCTTTTGTTGGCAAGGTCCCTGGTGAACGGGGAGCCTGGTCCTGGTCCTGAAGACCCTTCTGAGTGGTGAGAGGGATCTTGGCCCACGGTGGGAACCCAGGAAACAGAGGGCATTTTGTAAGGGGGCCCCCTGGCCAGCAGGGAAACCAAATCCTGTTTTAGAAGATCCATTAGATAGCATGGATAGGGGTAGATGGGCAGGTGCCAAGGCACAAATTCATCCAACAATCTGAAAAACAACATGAAAACACCAGAACCCAATGATCTTACAACAGAAGGACTTGAACACCCTAACACAGAAAAAGAGGAAAAAATTGACTTTATGAAAGCAATAGAGTCCCTTAAACAACATGTAAAAATACAGCCTTATAGAAATGGATGAGAAATATAACAAAAAGTTTGGAGAAATGAGTAAATACGTAAATGATATCCTGGGAAACCAAGAAAAAACGATCAAACAGGTAATGGAAACAGTTCAAGAATTGAAAACTGAAATGGAAGCAAGGAAGAAAATACAAACTGAGGAGCAGCTGGATATGGAAAATCCAGGTCAATGAACAGAGACTACAGAAACAAGCATAATCAATAGAATAAAAGAGATAGAAGGAAGAATCTCAGATTCTGAAGACACCATAGAGAAAATAAACTCACTGATCAAAGAAAACAGCAAATCCAACAAATTCTCATCATAAAACATTCAGGAAATCTGGGACACAATAAAAAGACCAAATCTAAGAATAATAGGGATAGAAGGAGAAGAGTCACAGCTCAAAGGCCCAGAAAATATTTTTAGCAAAATTATGGAAGACAACTTTCCCAACATAAAGAAAGATATTCCTTTGAATATTCAAGAAGCATATAGAACACCAAACAGACTGGATCAAAAAATCCCCTTACCATATAATAATCAAAACACAAAATATACAGATTAAAAAATAAATATTAAGAGCTACAAAGGAAAAAGGGCAAGCAACTTATAAAGGTAAACCAATCAGACTTACACCTGACTTCTCTATGGAAACCATGAAAGCCAGAAGATCCTGGATATAGGTACTTCAGAAACTAAGAGACCATATATGCAAACCCAAACTACTATGCCCAGCCAAGCTATTGTTCACTATCAATGGAGAAAACAAGACGTTCCAGGATAAGAAAAAATTTAAACAATACGTAGCCACAAATCCAGCCCTACAGAAAGTAATAGAAGGAAAATCACAACCCAAGGAATCCAACATTGCCAACACTGTCTACAATAACTCAGGCTTCTAGCGACCCTTCACCAGCATAACTCAAAGAAGGGAGAACACAAACCCTACTATCAAAAACAATAAGAATAACTGGAGAAAACAACCACTGGTCATTAATATCACTCTAAGTCAATGGACTCAACTCACCTATAAAAAGGCACAGGCTAAGAGACTGAACATGAAAACAGGATCCAACATTCTGCTGTTTACAAGAAACACATCTCAACCACAAAGACAAGCATCTACTCAGAGTAAAGGGTTGAAAAAGGTTTTTCAAGCAAAGGTCCCAAGAAAAAAGCAGGTGTGACCATACTAATTTCTAACAAAACTGACTTCAAACTAAAACCAATCAGAAGAGATCGAGATGGACACTTTATACACATAACAGGAACAATTCATCAGGATGAAGTCTCAATCCTGAATATCTATGCCCCTAAGATAAAAGCACCCACTTATGCAAAAGAAATATTACTGAAAGTCAAGGCAGACATCAAACCACACACACTAGTAGTAGAAGACTTCAACACACCTCTCTCACCAATGGATAGGTCAATCAGACAGAAACCTAATAAAGAATTAAGAGAATTGTTGGAGATAATGAAGCAAATGGATTTAACAGACATCTATAGAACATTCCACCCAAATAGGAAAGAATATACCTTCTTTTCTGCATCTCATGGAATCTTATCAAATATTGAACATGTACTCTGAAACAAAGGAAACCTCCACAGATACAAAAAAAAATATCAGTGTCCACCTGTGTCTTATCAGATCACCACGGATTAAAGTCAGAAGGCAACAACAATGCTACCCCCAGAAAGCCGACAAACTCATGGAAACTGAACAGTCAACTACTGAAAAACACCTGGGTCAAGGAAGAAATTAAGAAAGAAATCAAAGTCTTCCTTGAATTTAATGAAAATAAAGAGACAACATATTCAAACCTAAGAAACACAATGAAAGCAGTGCTAAGAGGAAAGCTCATAGCACTAAGTGCCCACTTAAAGAAAACAGAGAAAGCATACATTGAGGACATAACAGCACACCTGAGAGCTCTAGAAAAAAAAAGAAGCAGATGCGACCAGGAGGAGTAGAAGACTGGAAATAATCAAACTGAGGGTGGAATACAACAAAATAGAAACAAAGAAAACAGTCCAAAGAATCAATGAAACAAAAAGTTGGTTCTTGGAGAAAATCAACAAGATTGACAAACC
>NW_004949262.1:168917-173488 GCF_000317375.1 Microtus ochrogaster | reverse complement strand
GCAGCCGAGTGGGGGAAGGAGAGGTCCTAAAATCAAACGTTGGGCGCCAGGTGTAGACATAAGTCACAAACAATGCCACACCAGTTTGGAATTATGATTAATAGGGTGGTATTTATTTAAAGGGCAAAAAGCTTACAAATCACCGTCCCAGACAACAGCCCTCTGCACAACCAGGGAGGGAGTCTAGTCACCGGCGGAGCAGGAAGTGAAGAGTGAGAGGAGAGAGAAGTGGCTGCTTTTTTAAAGGGAGTGAGACCACGCCCCAATGGGCTGGTATCTCAGTGGTTATAGGCTGGAGGAGCAGAAGGACCTCCCACAACATCCTACAGTTGATAAACAACTTTAGTAACGTGGCAGGATACAAGATCAACTCCAAAAAATCAGTTGCTCTTCTATACACGAAGAATAAGGAAGCAGAGAGGGAAATCAGAGAAGCATCACCTTTCACAATAGCCACAAATAATATAAAATATCTTGGGGTAACTCTAACCAAGGAAGTGAAAGATCTATTTGACAAGAACTTTAAGTCTTTGAAGAATGAAATCAAAGAGGATACCAGAAATTGGAAGGATCTCCCTTGCTCTAGGATTGGGAGCATCAACATAGTAAAAATGGCAATTCTACCAAAGGTAATTTATAAATTCAATGCAATCCCCATCAAGGTCCCATCAAAATACCAAACAATCTAAATAAAAATTTGGATACAGATTTAAACAGAATTCTCAACAGAAAAATTTCAAATCTTCAAAATACACTTAAAGAATTGTTCCATATCCTTAGCCATCAGGGAAATGCAGATCAAAATGACTTTGAGATACTATCTTATACCAATCAGAATGGTTAAGATAAAAAAAACCAGTGATAACAACTTATGCCCAAGAGGATGTGGAGTAAGTGGAATACTTCTCCTCTGATGGTGGGAGTGCCCACTGGTACAGCCACTTTGGAAAATAGCATGGCAATTTCTCAGAAAAATGGATTGAATCTACCTTAAGACACATACTTTAAGATACATAGGTAACAAGGAGAATTCTAAAAGAGATATACCTCCATCGCCCTGGGAAGAGGAAACAGACAATATCTCCTGAGAAAATTGGGATTTGTGGGGGTTGAAGAAGGGAGAATGGAAGTGGAGAGGGAAGAAAGAAAGGGAGGGAGGAAGAGAACATGAGGGAACAGGATGTTCAAGAAGGGGGAGGAACAGAGGAGCGAGAGAAAAGGCATATCTTGACTGAGGAAGCCATTGAGGGGCTAGAGAGAACATGGTACTAGGGCAATTCCCAGGAATCCACAAGGATGACCCCAGCTAAGACTCTAAACAACAGTGGAAATGATGACTAAACTGCCCTTCCCCTGTAATCAGATTGATGACTACCTTAATTTTCATCATAGAACCTTCATTCAACTACTGACAGAAGCAGATACAGATATCCACAGTGAAGCATTGGGCTGAGCTTTCCATGCCCAGTGCAAGAGAAGGAGGAGCAGGAATATGAGCAAAGGGGGCAAGGCCATGAAGGTGATTTCCATAGAAACAGCTGATTTGAGCTAGTGAGAGCTCACTGAGTCTGAACTGATGGTGGGGAACCTGCATAGGATCAAAACAGGTTCACTGAATGTGGAGGACAATTTTCAGGACTGGACAGTATGTGGAGCCACTGATAGTGGGACCAGGCTTTAGCTCTACTGCTTGACCTGGTGTCTTGGAGCACATTCTCTTTGGAGGGACACTTTGCTCAGCCTAGATATAGGGGGAGGGCCTTGCTCCTGCCTTGAAGTGATGCGTCAGACTCTTTTGACTCCTGATGTGAAGTCCTACCCTTTCTGAGGAGTGAGTGGGCAGTGGGTTGGGAGTAAGGGTGGGGTTGGAGGAGGGAAGGGAGTAGGATTGGGGATAGCTATGTAAACTGAGAAAAAATTATCTAAAAAAGACCCAATTAACCAATCTTGGGCATATACCCAAAGATGCTCAATCACACCACTAGGACACTGGCTCATTTATGTTCATAGAAGCATTATTTTTAATAGCTAGAACACGGAAACAATGTAGGTGCCTCTCAATTGAAGAATGAAGTAGGAAAATGTGGTATACTTACATGATGGAGTGTTACTCAGCTGTATAAAATAATGACTTTATGAAACATGCTGGCAGATGGATGGAACTAGAAAAGAATCACACATAGTGAGGAAAGCAAGACCCAGAAAGACAAAAGGGGTATGTACTCACTCATAAATGGATATTAGGAGTATAGTAAAGGATAACCCACCTACAATTCTCAGACTCAGAGAGGCTAGATAGGAAAGAGGACACAAAGAGGTCTGCATGGATTTCCCAGGGAAGGGGAAATAAAAGAGTTCTCTTTGATAAACTGGGGGTGGGGTGGGCTATTATGGGGACGGGAACTTGAGGAAGTGTTGTGGGAATGTCATATATCAATCTGTTGACTTCATTGGTTAATTAATAAAGAAACTGCTTGGCCTGATAGATTAGAACATAGGTGGGTGGAGTAAACAGAACAGAATGCTGGGAAGAAGGGAAGTTAGGCAGATGCCATGCCTCTCCTCTCGGGTCAGACACAATGAAACAAGCCGCCAGGTCAGACATGCTGAATCTTTCCCAGTAAGAGTGGTGCTACACAGATTACTAAATATGGGTTAGGCAAGATATGAGAGTTAGCCAAGAAGAGGCTAGATATAATGGGACCAAGCAGTGTTTAAATGAATACAGTTTCCGTGTATTTCAGAGCATAAGCTAGCTGGCAGCCAGGAGCCGGGCAGCAGGAACGCAGCCCATAGCTCCTACAACAAAGAAGCAGGCTGTACAGACTGGGTGCAGGGGGCAGCTTGGGGGTGGGAGAGAGGGTTTTGGAGAAACCCAGTATCTGGAAACTCCCAGGAATCCACAACAATGACCCACATTATTTTCTCTAGCAGTAGTGGAGAGGGTGCCCAAACTGACCATCTACTGTAATAAGATTTGTGACTACCCTAAATGTCATCACAGAACTTTTATCCAGTAACTGATAGAAACCAAAACAGAGATTCACAACCAAGCACTGGACTGAGCTCTAGGAGGCTTCCTGAAGAAAGGGAGGAGGAATTGTACAAGCCAGGGCTGGTGTTCAAATTCATGGCCAAGGAACCCAAAGAAACAGCTGACCTGAGCTCATGGGAGCACATGTCCTCTGGACCAACAGTTAGGGATCCTGGAGGGTAACACCCTAGGCCCTTTCTGTTTGATAGTTTTGTCACAGCTTGGTCTCTTTCTAATACACCTAGCAATGAGATCAGTACCTGTCCCTGGCACTTGGACAGCTCTTGCTTGTCTTGTCTTTATACAGGAGGAGGATCTTGGTTCTACCCAATCTTGATGTGTCACATTTTGTTTAAGTCTCTGGGAGGCCTGCCTCTTTCTAAATGGAGATGGAGGAGGAGTGAAAGGGAAGGGGTAGATGCCAGTCATTGGGATGGAATGGGATTAGAGTAGGGAGGGAGGAACTGTGGTTGGTTTTCAAAATAAAAGAAAAAACATACTAATAAAAAACACGCAAAACTCTAGCCATCCTTATGGAATGAGATGCTATCTAATAATATTTTGAGTTCTAAGAAGGAGCAGATTTGTTGGCTGTTCTAGTACGTTGTAATAGGAGCTGCGGGGCTGAGTCCCCAGCACCCCGGGTGCCTGGCTAGCTTATGCCCTGAAATAACAACACACAAATTGTATTCACTTAAACACTGCTTGGCCCATTATATCTAGCTTCTTCTCGGCTAACTCTCGTACCTGGACTAGCCCATTTCTAATAATCTGTGTAGCCCACGAGGTGGCTTACCAGGGAAGATTTTAACCTATGTCCATCCTGGGTCGGAGCTTCATCGATAGCGTCTGCCTCAGAGAGCAGAGCTATCATGTCTGCCTGGGAGAGGGGAGCATGGCGTCTCTCTGAGCTCACTTCCTCTTCCTCCCAGAATTCTGTTCTGTTTACTCCACCCACCTATGTTCTAACATATCAGGGCAAGCAGTTTCTTTATTTAATTAACCAATGACCTTCCTCCATCATTTCCCATTTTTCTGTTTAAACAAAAAAAGGAAGGCTTTAACTTTAACATAGCAAAATTAATATAACAAAACAGTTATCAAGTAAAAATTACAATATTTACATTTATTTTATCTTTATCATAACAAAGGAAAACAACTTAACTATCTATTTATTCTTCAACTGCATCAAAGACTCCAGAAGGATATAATATTACCTAAGTAAACAAGAAATAAGCAACTTTCAAAACTCTAGAAATGACAAAGACATTTTGCTGCCTGGACAGTCACTCAAAGTTCCTCTGTACTTTTGGGGCATCCATCTTTGGCCTACAGGCCTATGGTTTCCAGCAGACATTTCCATGAAGCAGGAAATTTCAAAGGCAGTTCAGTTACTATCTCCTGTGTCCTGCAGAATGTTTTACAGACTCTTTCATGAATCAGGAACCCCGAAAGATCATCTCACCTTTAGGCAAGTTCAGTAGTCTTCTCTCTGTGGGTTCTCTGTGTCCAGTTTATGCAATAGTCCAGGCAAGAG
>NW_004949262.1:165615-167134 GCF_000317375.1 Microtus ochrogaster | reverse complement strand
AGCTTTCTCAGGCTTTCAGTGGGTTCAGTTGTCCACACGTCTGGGCGCCCCGCAGCTCCTATTACACTAGTAGATTAAATTGATCACTCTGCTCCTATGTAAATACTCCCTCCTTTATCATTTCTTTGATCACCAGTATCCTTTTCTTCACTTCACTATTGTTTTCCAAATTCCCCATCTTGGTGATATTCCCATTTTACCTCCCTTGTTTCTGAAGTTATCCCAGTCTATGCTCTCAAATCTCTAGATTTAATGACAAGTATCCACTGAGAGAGAACACAGAACATTTGTCTTTCGATGTCTGTCAGTTTTATTGAATTATGTATCTCCCATGACGCGTTCTTTGCTTATTCCATCCATTTTCCTGCAAAGTTCATAACTTTATATGTATTTATAGCTGAACAGTGCTCCATAGTGTTCTTGTATTACATTTTCATTATCCATTAATCAGTTGTATGTTATTTAGTTTTCTTCTGTTGTCTAGCTACTATGAATTGCAATAAACATGGTTGAACAAATAGAGCAGTTTTATGTCCAGCATTTGATTATAAGCCAAGGTATAGCTGAGTTATATGGTAGATCGTTTTTACTTTTGAGGATTTTCCACATTGATTTCCCTAGTGACTGCACCAGTTTGCAATCCCACCAACAGCAAAAGAAAGTTTCCTTTTCTCAGCATTCCCGCCAGCATTTGTTGATGCTTGCTCTTCCAAGTGGGATAAAATGAAATTTCAAAGTTGTTTGGATTTGCATTTCCCTAATTATTAGAGAAAATGAATATTGAAATATTTCTGTGCAATTTTTCTCCTTGTTTTGAAAAATCTCTATTCAGATGTAGGCGGCGTAATAACAGCAATGATCCAGCAATGATCAGGAGATACAAAAAAGAGAGCAGCGGGGCTCACTCCCACCAGATTTATATGTAAACATTAGCCCGAGGCAAACACGCCCCTCCAATGGGCTGGGCTATCCCTACATCTCCCTCTTTTGTCTAAATAAAAACTAAACCAAATACAACTATATACAATAGTAACAAATAATAAATATAACAAACAATATTGAACAAGAAACATATAACAAAAGTTTTAAGTTTTGCTAAACTTTCTATCTCAAGGAGTCTAAATAATGTAGAGAGTAACTACAATTATATAATCTTCAACTACATCAAAGATCTGGAAAGGAATAAATATTACTTAACAAATGAGAGATATCCAAAATGTGCAACAAATGACAGAGACAACTTACTACCTGGGCAATCACTCAAAGTCTTGTTTGCAATGTTGAGTTAACCAACTTTGGCTAAGGCCAAACATAACTGACATACCATTATTAAAGGCAAGGAACTTTCTTAGAACTATTCTACCCTGTCTTGGTAGGATAAGACAATCCTGTTTCATCCACTTATGGATATTCTGTATCTTTGTTGGTAGTTGAGGTATGGGCTTTTCTTAACCCAAAGGCCAGTTCTGCCAAGAAGACAAGCTCCCAGTGGAGTGTCTTTGGTGCTCAACGTTCTTTC
>NW_004949262.1:162047-163990 GCF_000317375.1 Microtus ochrogaster | reverse complement strand
TATTTGATCTTTCTATGACTGCTTGACCTGTAGGATTGTATGGTATACCTGTAACATGCTTGATATTGTAATAATCAAAAAACCTTTTCATTTTCCTAGAGACATAAGCAGGACCATTATCTGTCTTTATTTGTGTAGGTATACCCATGATAGCCATGCCTTCTAACAAATGAGTGATTACTGAATCAGCTTTTTCTGAACTTAAAGCAGTTGCCCACTGAAAGCCTGAATGAGTGTCAATGGTGTGATGAATATATTTTAATTTGCCAAATTCTGTAAAGTAGAACACATCCATCTGCCAAATTTCATTCCTTCAAGTGCCCTTTGTATTAGCCCCTGCAGGCAGTGGCATTTGGTTATAGAAAGAGCAAGTAGGGCATTTCTTTACAATCTCTTTAGCTTGTTGCCATGTAATAGAAAACTCTTTCTTCAATCCTTTGCTATTAACATGTTGTTTTTTATGAAATTCAGAGGCTTGTAGCACACTACCAATTCATAATTGATCAATTTCTGCATTACCTTGTGCTAGAGGACCTGGCAGACCCGTATGGGATTGGATGTGTGTTACATACATAGGGCAAAGCCTGTTCTTGATCATATCTTGTACCTGGATAAACAATGAGGTTAGTTCTGTATCATCAGGTATAAATTCAGCAGTTTCAATATGTAAAATAACTCTTTCTGCATATTGTGAATCAGCAACTAAATTAATAGGTTCCTTAATATCCCTTAGCACCATAAGAATGGCATATAATTCTGCCTTCTGGACAAAATCATAAGGACTTTATTCCATCTTACCCTAGTCTTCTGATTTGTAACTTGCCTTCCCTGATTTATTGGCATCAGTATAAAATGTATGGTCTCCAGTTATTGGAGCATCACGGTCGATTTGAAGAATGATCCAAGAAGTTCTCTTTATGAAGTTAAGCCTCTTGCTTTTGGGATAGTTGTTATTAATGTCTCCCAAAAAATTAGCACAAGCTCTTTGCCATGGATCATTATCTTCCCATAATTTCTTTAGTTCATCAGCAGTGAAAGGCACTATAATTTCTGCTGGGTCTATGCCTGCTAGTTGACGAAGTCTCAACTTGCCTTTTATAATTAACTCAGAGACTTTTTCCACATAAGTTTTCAGTTTCTTACTTGGTTTATGTGGTAAAAAGATTCATTCCAAGATAATATCATCTCTCTGCATTAAAATTCCTGTAGGAGAAATTTTTGATGGTCATATGACAAGAATACAATCGAGCTCTGGATTCACCCTGTCCACATGTGCCTGTTGTAATTTTTCGTCAATCATTGTCAGTTTCTTTTCTGCTTCAGCTTTTAATTCTCTGGGACTGTTCAAATCTTTATCACCATCCAAGGTTTTGTTCAAATGAATTATTAGATCAGGTGTTATCCTAATAGCTGGTCATAAACTGGAAATGTCTCCTAACAGTCTTTGAAAGTCATTAAGAGTCCGTAGGCTATCTCTCCTAATTTGTGCCTTTTGTGTCTTAATTTTTTGCAAACCTATTTTATAACCTAAATAATTAACAGAATCTCACCTCTGAATCTTTTTCAGGAGCAATTTGCAATCCCCATTTAAATAAAAGTATCTTTATTTCTTCAAACAGTCTTTGCAAGGTATTCATGTTTGAATCGGATAACAAAATGTCCATGTAATGATATACTATAAATTTGGGAAATTTCTTGCGTATTATTTGCAATGGTTGATTCACAAAATATTAGCACAGGGAGGGGCTATTTAACATACCCTGAGGGAGGCCGGCCCAGTGGTACCTCCTCGAAGGTTGAGAATTATTATAAGTAGGCACTGTGAAGGCAATTTTTTCTCTATCTTCTTTTTGTAAAGGTATAGTGAAAAAACAATCCTTTAAATCAATAACTATGAGAGGCCATCCTTTTGGTAATAAAGAGGGCAAAGGAATTCCAGATTG
>NW_004949262.1:154426-161497 GCF_000317375.1 Microtus ochrogaster | reverse complement strand
ACATTTACATTCTGAAGAGGCCAATACAGATGCCAAGATTCTGGGGTAATGATACTTACATCAGCACCTGTGTCCAGCAGGCCAGTAATAAAAATGCCATTTACACACACTCTCAGCTTTGGTCTTTGATCACTTATAGATGTTTGCCAAAACACACGGAACTCATCTTTCTGATCATTATTGCTTGTAACAGTAGACATTAGGCTTCCTAATTGTCCTAAGGAGGTAGGTTCTCTGAAGTAACTGGAAATGACTGAACCATGTTTGCCATGGGGGCCTGTGAGGCCCCCCTCTCACGTTTCCCACCTGTATCAGGTTGCCTTGTCTACCTTTTGTAGACCTGCATTCATTCGTCAAGTGTCTGCCTTTCCCACATCTTCTACATAAACCTAAAGGCTGAGTCCTCCTATTTCTGTTATTTCTAGAAGATTCATTATTATTATTTCTGAAAATCCATTGTTTACAATTCCTTTTCATATGACCCATTTTGCCACAATTAAAACATTTGGTATTTTGGTGTCTCCTTTTACCATTGGAAATTGCTTCTTCTACCCATGCTTCAGTGCCATAGTCAAATGTATCAACATTCAGTGTATGCAAGACCCATTCTTCCAAGGGTGCTGATCTGAGCTTTAAAGGCCCCAAGATCCTTTTGCATTCCACATTTGCTTTTCATAAGCCAAAGACTCAATCATGATATGTCTTGCTATATCCCTATTTGTACAGCTTTAGTTAGTCTTTGTAAAAAGTCACTAAAGGGTTCTCTCTGACCCTGTTTAACTCTGACAAATGATTCCATTCTCTGTCCTGGGTCTTGCACCCTGTCTCAAGCCCTTAAGGCTGCTATAGTACATGTGGAGAGTGTGTTTTCATCAAATTTGCTTGTTCCTGAGGGCTGGAAAAGAGCCCTTCACCTAGAATTTTAATTGGGAAATGTCAATTCCCTTTGCTCTTTCCTGCTGTTCTAAGAGTCTAGCCTCTTGCCTGAATAAACATTTCCAGTTCAATTGCGGTCCACTCTCAAGTTCCGCAGAAGTTAACTGAAGCCAGTCAAAGGGCATGGCCCTGTTTATTGTGGCCCAAGATTTTAGCATCTCTTTAACAAAGGAGGCATGCATCCCAAAAGTCATCACAGCCTGTTTTATTTCTTTGAGATCATTCATACGGACAGGCTCCCATGTATCTTCCTTGATGACCCTAGGGTTTCTGGAACCAATCACTTTCTCTGTTGTTATTACTGGAAAGGCAGGTAGAGCTGTAGGTAGAGCTTTGTGGGAATTGTCCCAGAAAGATTTACCCACAGATGGAGTCAAAATTTGCCTTTCTACCCTTTGCTCATCTTCATCAGAATTTAGAAATTCCTCAATCTTTTCAATTCTATTTACCATTGCCTTCTGCAATGTCTGAATCTCCTGTCCAGAATTATGTTCCAAAGTCTTCATTGAGGATTCTAAAGTATGAAGTTTGTCCAGTAGAGATAACATCTCATCTTTGGACAGAATTTTCATGGCATAAACCGTGCCTTCTTGAATTGACAATCTTTCTGCTAATCTGTCAAAAGCTTTAGACAAAATCCGATTGTCACATTCAGCAGTTTTGATTCTCTCAGTTAATGTTTCAGTTCCTACAGAAAGGGACTGAAGCTTACGATCCAAATCAGCTGCTCCCTCTTCCATAGTAATGAATTTCTCCTTAACATCAGCCTGTACCTTTTCTAAATTTTGCTCAGTTGATCAAGTCATGTTAATTAAAGATCTGTTCTCTTCCTGGAGAACTTCAAACTGATTCTTGAGAAGATTGTTGTCATTCTCAATTGTTTTTAAGCATTCAACCTCTGCCTTAAGAATCCTGGATTCATCTCATCAAGGCTTTATCATATTTCTATTATCAAACCCCATAGTACCAAGGAAAACTACAAATCCCAGAAAGATCTATAGATGTGGGATAACAGACACCTCTTGTAAAATCTCCCACATGGTACAATCAAAAAGGCTGTTAAAGTCTTGAATGGTAACATTTTCAGACATTTTCAATCAAATCAGTATTTATTTTTATATATAAAAGAAAATTTTTTACCTGTTTCCTGCCAGTGGTGGCGAAATGCACCTGAGTCCACGTGGCCGAAGTCAGAGCCGGTCTGAAAAGTCTACTCAAAACCCCAAACTGAAAGTTAACTGTAGGCAGCACGGGGGAGGGCCAGGCAAGGGGACAGAGCCAAGGCAGGACTTAGCCACCTGCGGGGAGGGGACGCAGTGCAGTCATGTGTGCGGAGTGGTGTTGTGTACTGATCATGCTGTTTACTGTACCTATGCACCACTTGCTAGATCCGAGCAATTCTGGCGGGCAGGGCGGGGCCGCACAGACTCGTGCAGGCCGCAGCTCTGTTTAGTATGGTGGGAGGGGCCGAGTGGGGTCTCCGATCTCCCAAGCTGCGACTGTACCGTGGCCTGGGCCGAGCGATGAACGTGCAGCTGAACGGGAGTAGGGGAAGGGAAAACAAGCTGGGAGCACGCCGTGAAAGCTAGTGGTCTACACTCAGCTGACTTGCTCGCAAAGGCTGGGAAAGATGAAGCTTGCACCCCCAGCTGTGCAGGGGTGGCTGCAAAAAAGCCCGATGTTGGAGCGCCAAATTGTAGGTGGCGTAATAACCAGGCTAGCTTAATATGAAACAGCAAATTTTAATGAAGGGATAGCTTACAACACCAGGGATACAGCGATGAGCAGGAGACACAAAAAAGAGAGCGGCAGGGCTCATGCCTGCCAGATTTATATGTAAACATTAGCCCAAGGTGAACACGCCCCTCCAATTGGCTGGCCTATCCATACATTCAGGATCTAGGTCAATTTTGTGAATGGGTCTTTTTGATTCTGATTTTTGAGTTCTTTGCATACTCCACATGTTATTTTTCTTTCAGTTCTGACAAAGATTTTTTCCCATTCTGTGACTTCGTCTTTACTGGGTTGTTTCTTTAACTTGAAAGCAGCACTTTAGCTTTATGCAGTCCAACTTGTCGATTGTTATCCCTAAGTCTTGGGCAATAGCATCTGACTCAGGAAGTTCTTTCCTCCACTTCTGCCATGTTAGGTACTGCATATTCTTTCTTCTAGACATTTCAGTGCGTCGGGTTTCAGGGTTCTTATCTATTTGGAGTTCATTTTTTTTGCAAGTGAGAGGTGCTGATCTAACTTCATTCTTCTGCAAGAGGGCTTTCATTTCCCTGGCACCATTAGTTGATGATGTTTTTATATGATTTTGGTGTCTTTGCCAAATATTATGTGGTTGAAGTTTCGTGTACTCATATTTGGGACTTTGATATTGTTCCATTGCTCTACATGTCTTATTTTGTTCCAGTACCCACTGTTTTTATTACTATGACTCTGAAACACATCTTTTATCTGGAATGGTAATTATTCAGCATTGTTTTTTTTTTTGCTTAGGATTCTTTTGGTTATCTGGGGTCTTTTGTGATTCCATTTGAATTTTAGGACAATTTTATTCTGTTTGTGTGAAGAGTGAGATGGGAATTTTTATTGAGTTGCATTGATTCTGTAAATAGATTTTGATATAATGGCTATTTTCACAATGTTGATTCTACCAATTTATAATCATGAATGTCTTTTTCAGTTTTCAATGTTTTTCTCTATTTTATTTTAGCAGTTTTTATTGTAGAGGTCCTTCACTTCTTTGGTCAGGTTTATTCCTAGATATTTTATTTTCTTTGAGGCTATTGTGAATGAAAGTGTGCCCATGATTTCCTCTATATATTTGTTGGTGGTATATAGAAAGCTATTGACTTGTGCAAGTTGAGTAAATATCCTGTCATATTGCCAAATTTGTATGGCATTTCTAGAATTTTTCTGGTAGAATATTTCATATCTCTAATGTAAATAGGGGTGATTGGATTAAGAATGGCATAGACTCATATATTTGAGTGCTTAGACATCAGGGAGTGAAAATATTTGAAGATATTAGAAGGACCAGGAGTTAGTTGTGGTCTTGTTGAAAGAAGTGTGTCCCTGACTTTGAGGTTTCAAAAACTACTTTCAAGCCCAATCTCTCTCTCTCTCTCTCTCTCTCTCTCTCTCTCTCTCTCTCTCTCTCCTTTCTCCTGTCTGTCTGTCTGTCTGTCTCTTGGATTGCAGATCAGGATTTCACTCTTAGCTGCTGCTCCAACACCATGAGTGCTACTGTGTTCCCCACCATTATGATAAGAGACTAAACTTTTGAAACCATAGGAAAGTCCACAACTAAATGCTTTTTTAAAATAAGAGTTGCTTTGGTTCTGGTATCTTTTCACAACAAATAAATAGTGACTAGAAAATATACTGTACTATTATCTATAAAAAGGAATACTTTCATTTTTTCTTTCCCTATTTGTATCTCTTCAATTTTCTTCTTTTGGTTTATTGCTCCAGGTAGTTAGTGCTCTTTGAGTTTATTTAAATGATATTTTTCTTCACTTTCTTTTTGGCTACACTTCCTTTCTCACTAGTGGTTTTTGTTTGTTAATTTTTTTTGTTCTTTCATTGTGATAATAGTGTTACCTGTTCTGGAAGATTTCTCATGAGATTCATAGGATCTTTTATGTGCAGAAAAATATCATCTGAAAAAAAGAAAACTTTGTTTTTATTTCTTTCCTATTTTATCCATTTTATTTCTTTCATTTATTTTATAGCTTTATCTAAGATTTCAAATAGTATATTGAATGGGAACATATAAAAGAGGAAGCAGTTGGGAAGAATAAGTAGAAACTGGAGGACAAAGAGATAAAATACTGACAGGTGAATGTTATAATATTGCATTGGATTCAAGCATGAAGTTGTCAAAAAAATAAAAAGAAAAGAATGCAGTGCAGTTTCTTTCAACCCACACTCCTGTAACTAACCTATAACCTTCACTCTGTAATAGGTCTAACAAGCTCATCAGTTTCTCAGGGTGAACTTTGATAGACTCAAGTTTGGTACCAGGGACTGTGGTATTCCTGTGATTGGTTTGACCATGCTATTTGCTGAACAGATACAGAAGACATCAGGATTGTGGACTACAAAAGCCGTTGAACACTTTAGATAGGGTTTAATGGAACACCCCAGTACATCATCAAAGACAGTAGAGCTGAATGTGATTTGGATGATGGTGGCCCTGCTCAAGAAAATTTAGAAGGAATAAGACCTTTCTTAAGATATTTTGGAAAAAATGTATCTGCTTTTGCCCTTGGCCTAAGAAATTGCCTGAGGCTAAATTGAAGAGCTTTGGATGAACATTGTTGACAGAGGAGATTTCAAGGGAGTCTAATATTGCTCATGTTATATGGTTATTAGCAGTCACTCTTATTCACTACAACGAAGAGTTTGTTGGGCAGAGAGAAATATGTGTGAGAAGAAAAGAAGCACTAGCAAATGTAATATTGGAGCCAACTGTTGTGTTCAAGGAGATAAGTAGTTTAAAGAAAAACTGATTCAGAATGGAATAAAGGGAGTGGTGTCCTCAGGGCAAGACCTCACCCAACAATGTTTCCAAACTGTGAAAAGGAATTAAGAGAAAGTTTAAATGGCAAGGTAAACCATCAACAAAAGAAAATACTGTACAGTATTATTCACAAAGTGGGGAGTGGGGTGGTGGAGGTGGGCTGAAGGTTTCAGTCCCCAGGAAGCAGAACCATAACAATAACAACAACAACCTGCAGCAACAGCAACAGAAAATAATTAATTTTGGGCACCTGCAAATCTTAAACACCCAATAGTAATGCATAACCAAAGATTAAAATTATTGGAATATTTCTTTAATATTCAAGGTATCTTTCTCCCCGGACATTAGGTTTAAATCTGTACGAGATATTATTTAAACAAGTATTTTTTATTAGTGATTTTCGCTTTGATAAGGAAACAGTTACCCAGATATAAGATATCATGTACTTGTGTCTGTTCAGCACTGAAGTGCCTACTGGAAGCCCAGATAAACAGGGCTACTATTGTTATAAACTAAAAGGTAAATGATGGGTAAATTTCTTCTCTGTCTTCCTCTCTAGATGTCATCTGGGAGAAATCTTACACTTTGATGCTAGTCATTTGCACAGCTGTCAGTGTCTGAAAGTGTCCTGGGTTCATTTTTCACAGAACTACCTCTGGAGGAGAAAAAGAAAAAAAGTGCAGATCATGTCCCTAGATCATTTGCAGTTTGAAACATGAGAACTTAGAAACGTACATGTTGTTAAGATTCTGAATATCTTTTTAATAATATATGATTATAATAATATATGATTAGCAATCCATGAAAATATACATATATGTATGAAATAACAATGAGTGGGTACAGAAGTGATGAATGTGAATAGAGTGGGCTTAGTTATGTAGGGGTCTTGAAGAAGTGAAATGGAAAGATTAAATGTTACTATATAATATGAAATACAAATATAATAAAAAAGATAAAAACAGACCCCCCAAAACAGCTACAGAATCAAGTACATTAGTTTTGAATTATTTTGTCTCTGTTAATTATTTTTATGAATGAGGACATGCCATTTGTAATTCTGAGACACTACAAATGTTGTATGACCAAGTATAAGTAAGAATTTCTCTATGTATGTTCCTACTTATCTAAGTATTTTTATACCTTGATATAACTTACTACTTCTAACTTTCATTTTCTTATTACATAGGCCTTAAAGATTGTTAAAACAGATGTGAAAGGAAAATATACATTTAAAACATTAAGTAAACATTTTTCCTATCAAAACACTGACTTTCTCATATTTGACTTCTTTTATATTTTCATTCAGTTCAGGAATGTAACCTTGAAATTGATTCAAGATAATTTTTTTGGTGTTTATTCTGTTTAGTGGACTTGTGATGTGGGAATGTCATATATCAATCTGTTGGTTTCATTGGTTAAGCAGTAAAGAAACTGCTTGGCCCTGATAGGTTAAAATATAGGTGGGAGGAGTAAACAGAACAGAATGCTGGGAGGAAGAGGAAGTGAGCTCAGAGACACCATGCTCCCCACTCCCGGGCAGACACACGCAATGAAGCTCCAACCCAGGATGGATGTAGGCTAGAATCTTCCCAGTAAGCGCA
>NW_004949262.1:146737-153801 GCF_000317375.1 Microtus ochrogaster | reverse complement strand
ATGATGGCTAGGTCCAATTCCCTCTTCTGGCCTCTGTGGGCATTGTGTGCATGTGGTTCATAGACATGCATTTAAGCAAAGTGTTTGCTGAGTTTTCTGTCCTACCTCATCCTGCCCAGTCAGGTAGCCGTTCAGTCACAAAGAAATACACAAATGTCTATATTAATTTTAAACTGATTTGGCCTATTAGCTCAGGCTTCTTATTAACTACTAGAACTTGTATTAACCTATAAATCTTGTCTGTGTTAGCCACATGACTTAGTACCTTCTTCAGTGAGGTAGGCACACCTTGTTTGCTTTCGGTTTGGCTTCTTCTGTGTCTGGATGACAACTGTAGACTGAAACTTTTCTCTTCCCATAATTCTCATTGCCATGCCTCTACTTCCTGCCTGGTTGCCGTCAAGCCACCTATACTTCCTGCCTGGCTACTGGCCAATTAGTGTTTTATTAAAAATAATACAAATGACAGAGTAAAAGACCAGTGTCTCACAGCACTTCTCCCCCTTTAAAAAACAATCCAATATCCTTTGCTTAACTTTTTTCCTGACCTTTATCCTTAACAACTTGTAACCAACATTCTAAACAATGGAAAATATCTATAATCCTTTTTTTTGAGAATGTGGGTGTAGTTTTCTAGGCTATTCCTACTGATTGGGGGCATTGATAATCTTATGGGGACAACTAAAGAAAATTTAGAATTATTATCAAGTCCTGACTGGAATATCCTGTGAGACTTAATCATCTCAGCCGGCAGTCTTGAAACTGTTTTGGATGTAAAACTCAGACATCTGGGCCATCTGCTCCTATGGGAGATTTCTCAGGTATCTTCCTTGATCAAACCTGATTTTTCTTACTTCAGAATGAATCCACGACCTCTTATTTCCTGTGGAAACAAAAGCAAAACCTCTTATCCAAAGTAACATACATTTTGGCTTCAATTTTGAAGTCAAGGCATTTTCAAGATACGTATCTTGGATTAAGTTGACAGCATTTATAAACAAATATCTTTTTAGCAGCTGTTTTTCCTTCCCCAGCATTCAAACAATTCAAAGAGAACATAATAACATACAGTATCCAGATTCTTTGTGTGTTTTCCTTCTTTATGTGACTTTATTTTAAACTCTATTTATTTATTTATTTATTTTTATTTTTTGGTTCCTGAGACAGGGTTTCTCTGTGTATCTTTGCCTCGCCTGGAATTCACTCTGTAGACCAGGCTGTCCTTGAACTCACAGAGATTTGCCTACCTCTGCCTCCAAAGTGCTGGGATTAAAGGTGTGTGCCACCACACTTTGAACTCAGAGAGATCTGTCTGCATCTGCCTTCCAAGTGTTAGGATTAAAGGTTTGTACCAATACACCTTGAACTCACAGAGATCTGTCTGTCTCTGCCTCCCAGGTGTTGGGATTAAGATATGTGCCACCACGCCCAAGTACACTTTTTATTTTAAGGATTTTATCTTTCTTTTCACCCAAGCCTATATATATTTTTCAGTGCACAGTAAACCATTTAGAGGTTTTCTTTATCTTTGGATTTATCTTTGCTGTATATTTCTCTTTTTCTGACAACACGAGTCTTTAATTTGCTAAACTATATAGTTAGGATTAAAGCTGTGACTTTGACAGCTGGATCTAGTCCATTCTAGCTTTTGAGAATCTCGTCTCATGGCAGAGGTACTGGCCAGAGTCATGTTTATTGCCACAACTTAATGAAGTTTCATGGTCCCTGCCACCACAAAGAAGCATGCTGTTGGCTATTCATCAACACCATTTAAGTGTTTAATGGCAAGACCTCTTAAAAGAGTTGCAAGATTTTTCAGCTAAAGCTGAGTCAGGATGCCTCTCTTAAATGAGAGCGCTAGCCTCTAGCAAAGAGAGAAAACCCAAGAAAGTGCTGCTTCCAGAAATCTGTGCTTAATGCTGCTATTTTGTGTCTAGAATTAGTTCCCAAGCTCTCTCAGGCTTTATGTGGATGCAGTTGTTCACACATTCAACAACATTTATTGACCAAGTTTTCTGTCCCACCTGGTCCTGCCTGGTCAGGCAGTTGTTCAGTCACAAATAAATACACAGAGGTCTATATTAATTATAAGCTGATTGGCCTATTAGCTCAGGCTTCTTATTAACTCTTAGAACTTGTATTAGCCCATAATTCTTGTCTGTATTAGCCACATGGCTTGGTACCTTTTTCAGTGTGACAATCACATCTTGCTTGCTCTGTGTTTGGCTTCCTCTGTGTATGGATGACTACTGCAGACTGAAAGTTTTCTCTTTCCATAATTCTCATTGCCATACCCCTACTTCCTGCCTGGTTGTTGTTGTCCGGCCTATACTTCCTGCCTGGCTACTGGTTAATCAGCATTTTATTAAAAATAATACAAGTGACAGGATAAAAAAAACCATTGTCCCACAACAGCAAAGTATCCAAAATAGAGGAGAAAAGTAATTGCCAGTATCACTCAGCTACAAACTGTAC
Source organism: Microtus ochrogaster (assembly GCF_000317375.1). NCBI lineage: Eukaryota > Metazoa > Chordata > Mammalia > Rodentia > Cricetidae > Microtus > Microtus ochrogaster. The sequence continues at coordinate 151,326 of NW_004949262.1, read as the reverse complement.
AACCTACAACAGCAGCCTGCCAACAACATATACTGGTGTAATAGTGGCATTGGTGTTATCATAGCAACAGTTTCTGACTGGATTTAAGGCACATTCCATGAATAGGAATTCATAGCCAACACTGTTAAAATGGCCAAGGATCTGAGACTAGATAGGTCTTGGACCCTAGGGAAACCTATTACTATTATTCTCCTAATGAAACATAGCAGTAAAAGACTTGCTTCTTCTGCACCTGGTTACTGAATGTAGACTGACCCTTTCCTCTTCCCAGAATTTTCCTAGCCTGGTCATCTGGTCTATATTTCTGGCCTGGCTGCTGGACAATGAACATTTTATTAAACCAATACAAGGTTTGATGACATTTTCCTTTACCCATGGATCAGTGTATCTTTCAATTCTCATCATAAAAGCTTCATCTTGTAGTAGGTGATACTAAACAGAGAGACTCACAACTGGATGAATGTGTAGAGAGTGAGAGACTTTGGAGCACTCAGTCCTAAATGGGATGTCTTTATCAACCCTTCTCCCATCAAGGCTCATGGATCTATGTTGAAGACAAGGCAAAAAGACTATAAGAGCCAGAGCTGGTGGATGATTCCAAAGAAACAATGTCATTTAGACACAACAGGATTGATAGAAATATGAATTCACAGAAACTGTGATAATACTTAAAAGACTCTCATAGTTTAAACCCTGACAAAAATCTCACCACAGAGAAGTAGCAAATATTTATAAAGTCACACAATTAACCAAGAAACATTGGCCATTGATACCTGCTTATAAAGAGAAAAATCACTTGTCTTGGATCATTTTTTTTCAACTCAGAAGCTATAACTATCTTAAAGGAGGGAACCTCCATTGAGAGAATGTGTCCATAAGATCTGGCTGTAGGGCATTCATTTAATTAGTGATTGATAGGGGTGCCATCATTGAGCTGGTGGTCCTGGGTTGTATAAGAAACAGGCTGAGAAAGTCATCAGAGTAAGCCAGTCCAAGCACCTCTCCATGATGAGCCCAAACTAAGAATTATATGGGCAGCACAAGTGGAGTTGATTTGTTGTTGTGAGACAATGCTCTTATACCCTGCAACAGTTGTCCTTGTATTGGTACAATAAAATGTTCATTGGCCAGCAGCCAAGCCATAAATATGAACAGGGTGACCAGGCTAAAAAAATTCTGGGAAGAGGAAAGGCTCAGTCTGCATTAAATAGCTATATGCAGAAGAAGCAAGATGAGAAGGCCTCACTAAATAAGGTACCAAACCACATAGCTAAACATAGAAAAGAATTATAGGCTTATTTAAATTGTAAGAGCTAGTTAATAATAAGACTGAATTAATAAGCCAGTTTATAATTATTATAAGCCTCTGTGTGTTTCTTTGGGACTGAATGACTATAGGATCAGGCAGGAGAGAAACCTCCATCTACATATACGGGGCCCAAATATTTGGCAAGAATTTCCATAAAAATCCTGAGAAAGCTTTAAAAAAGGATTCTAGATAGACAAAAGAACAAAGTCAAAACAGCTTCTTGGTAACAGCATTGTCTCTGGTGGGCTATGTTTGCTGGCAGTGAGCAGAGGCACAGCTCCTTTAAGAGAGGCTTCCTGACTCAGCATTAGCAGCAAAAATGCACCTCTTGAAATGATATTGATGAACAGCCAGTGGCATGCTTCTTGGTGGTGGCAGGGACCTAGAAACTCCACAGAGTTGTGGCAAAAATATGTGGCTCCCACCAGTACCTCTGCCATAAGGCTAATCTCTCAGGAAGCCGAGAAGTTGGGTAGATTCAGTTGCCAAAGCCACAGCTTTAATCCTGGTCATGTTGTTTAGCAGACTGAAGACTCATGTTGTCAGGAAAGGATAGAGATCTACAGTAAAGACAGATTCAGAGGAGAAAAAGTCTCTAAATTGTTTAGAGTATGATAAAAATTATACTTATAATATAATATATGCTTGGGAAAGAAAAGAAAAAGGATAGAACATTCCTCAAAAAAAAGATAGAAAGAAAGAGAGAAAGAAAGAAAGACCGGTGGGTATGGTGTCTCATGACTTTAACCCAAGCACTTGGGAGGAAGACACAGGTAGATCTTTAAGTTTCAAGCCGTCCTGGTCTACAGTGTGAAACCCAGGACAGCCAAAGAAAACAGAGAAGCCTTGTCTCAAAAAACCAAAAATTTGAAATAAAAATAAAATAAAAGAAATAGAGTTTTAAAAAGCCACATAAAGATGAAAAAGACACAGAGTATCTGGATACTGTATGTTATTGTGCTGTCTTTGAAAGTTTTGACTGCTAAGGCAGGATTAACAGTTTCTTAAAGACATTTGATTTTAAATGGTACTGGATTAATGCAACGTATATATTTTGAAAATGCCTTGAATTCAAAATTTAAATAAAAAGATATATTACTTTGGTGAAGAGTTTTTGTTTTGTTTCCACAGGAAATGAGAGGCTGTAGATTCATTTTTGGTTAAGAAAAATCAGGTTTGATTGAGACAGACCTCCTGAAAAAAATCTCTGATAGGAGATGATGGCCCAGATGATCCAACATTTCAGAGCACCTTTGTTGCAGTTTCCTCTGAGTTCTATAACAGCCTCAATACTGCTTGCTGACTGAGATGATTTTGCCTCACAGAGTACTCCAGTAAGGAATTGACCATTATACTAAATTTACTTTGGGTCCCTATAAGATTATCAGTGCTCCAAATCAGCAGTAAGTAGCCTAGAAAACTATGCCTACATTTCCCCCAAATGGATTATGAGTGTTTGTCTTTGTTGAGAGTGTTGGTTATAAGTTGTTATGGATAATGGTCAGGAAAAAAGCCAAACAAAGGCAATTAGATTCAGAGTTCTTCTTTTTAAAAGAAACAAAGGGAAGTGCTGTGGGATAATGTTCTTCTACCCTGTATAGATTTGTCGCTTGCATTCCTTGATTGGCCAATAGTAAGTACAGACAGCACAATCAGACTCGGAGAATTCTAGCAAGAGGAAAGGCGCAGTCTACATTCACCAGTCAAACCAGAAGATGCAAGATGAGAAGGTTCACTAAGGTACCAAGCCACATGGCTAAACATAGATAAGAATTATGAATTTATTTAAGTTGCAAGTGCTAGCTAATAAGAAGACTAAACTAACCAATTTTAATTAATGTAAGCCTTTGTGTATTTTATTTGAACTGAATGGCTGTGGAACTAGGCAGGACAGAAACTTCCATCTACAAGTGGTTATTAAACTAAGAAAGAAAAGGATATGAAGTTGTAGAAAGAGAAGTGTGGGAGTGAATCCAGAAAGAATTAGGGGGTGGATCAGGGAATATGATCAAAATATACTGTATGAAATTCTCAAATAATTAATAAGTACTTTTTTTCTAAAAAGTCCCTATCCTCCTTACAATTAAAGAACAAACAACTTGTGGTTAAATTAGAGGAAAAGAGCTTGTCTGCTGGTGCAAGCAGGTAATAGTAGGTATTTGGGAGGGTAAGACAAGTGGATTAACTGGTCCACACAGTGAGTTGAAGACCAGGCAATGCAACTTAGTGAGACTCTCTCAAAATAAGTGGTAAAAGTAGAAAAGACCGTTGATGCAGTTTTGTATTATTGGTTACTCAGCATCTGTAAAACCCTAGAATTAATCTCCCAGTGCCACCTCCTCAACATTCATGTGAACAAAAGATGAAAAATAATTATTTGTATAATGATGTACAGCCCTGGAGACCCAGACTCTTGGTGTGGACTCAACTTAGCACTTCCCTTCCAAATCCTTCAGTCTTCCTTCAGTCAATCCCCATTACTTTTGTTAGTTTTGATCCCCACAATCTCCAGTGACCTCACAGGGCTGGTACTCAGGTCAACAATTTTTACTCTCCTTCCTGTCTTCCATTCCAGTATCCAGTTTCACAGTCCTGTAGCAGCTTACGTCATGAACCCTTCTTTCTTCTCACCCCACCTTTTGGAGACTCTGCTATTTGGTGCAAACCCAGCTATGTCTTTCCTGCTGACCCTCTCAGCCTTCCCTTCTACTCCATCTTCATTCCTTTCTGTGGGCCATCAGTTCTCACAAACCCTTTCTACCAGTGAACCCCATGGCTACTCTGGTCTGGGACTCGGGTAGGAGTTCTCACTGTTCTTCCTGCCCTTCATTATGATTCCTCTAGACTTTATTCCCAGTCCTGTAGCAGCCTCTTTGCAGGAGCCCCTCCTCCCAATGAAACACAATTTACTTGTGACACCACATTTGGTACAAAACAAGGGTACTTGATGGAGGAAGGTCATTGGTTAAATAAAGAAACTGCCTTGGCCTGATAGGACAGAAAATTAGGTAGGTGGAGTAAACAGAACAGAATGCTGGGAGGAAGAGGAAGTGAGCTCATACTCGATAGCTCTCCTCTCTGGGGCAGACGCAATGAAGCTCTGACCCAGGATGGATGTAGGCTAGAATCTTCCCGGTAAGCGCACCTTGGGGTGCTACATACATTAATAGAAATGGGTAATCAAGATGTCAGAATTAGCCAGTAAGAAGCTAGAGCTAATGGGCCAGGCAGTGTTTAAATGAATACAATTTGTGTGTTGTTATTTTGGGGCATAAGCTAG
>NW_004949262.1:138618-146552 GCF_000317375.1 Microtus ochrogaster | reverse complement strand
TGACTCAGCTTCAGCTGCAAAACCCTGCAGCTCTTAAGAGGTCCTGCCACGAAACACTTAAATGGTGTTGATGAAAAGCTGAATGCATGCTTTTCAGTTTTTAGCCTTAGCAGGAAAAAAGCCATGCTGTCTTAAAATGCCAGCTTTGTGGGCCATCCTGCCAGGGCAAACTCTGACTCTTTCATGCAGATATTCTGGTGCGACTGAGTGCGATCTATGAGCAGAATGCTGAAGCTTACATGCTGGCAGGGACCTGGAAACTCCATAGAGTTGTGGCAATAAAAATGGCTACAGCCGGTATCTCCGCCATGAGGCAGGAAAGCTAAGGAATTGGCTGGATCCAGTCGCCAAAGCCACGGCTTTAGTCCTACTGATATTGTTTGGTAAATTAAAGACTCATGTGGTCAAAAAAGAGACATACACAGTAAAAGAAAGATTCAAAGTCAAAGAAAACGTTTAAATGGTTTACAGTGTGTTAAAAATATATGCAGGCTAAAAGTTAAATTCTTAAAGTAAAAAAAAAAGAAGAAAGAGAGTAGTTGGGTGTGGTAGTACATACCTTTAATTCCAACCCTTGGGAGGTAGAGGGAGATTGACCTCTGAGACTTCAAGGTGTGGTAGCACATGCCTTTAATCCCAATGCCTGGGAGGCAGAGACAGGCAGATCTCTGAGAGTTCAAGGACAGCCTGGTCTACCAGAGTTATTCCAGGACAAAGATAGACAAAGAACCTGTCTCAAAAAGTAAAAATAAATGAAATAGAGTTAAAATAAAGCTGCACAAAGATGGAAAATACACAGAGAATCTTGATACTGTATGCTATTATGCTCTCTTTGAATTGTTTTAATGGTGAGGAAAGCACCAGATGCTAAAAGATATTTATTTATAAATGCTGCTTAACTAATACAACATAGATATTTTGAAAATACCTTGACTTCAGAATTTGGATCTAAGGATATGATACTTTGGAAAAGAGATTCTTCTTTTGTTTTCACAGAGGAAGAGACCCTGTGGATTGCTTCTATCCCAATATGGTATGATGGACCACACCCTCCTGAAGGGTTTCTGTGAACACCTTCAAAAAATTACTTCACTCGACTGCTGACTGAGATGAATCTAGCACACAGGTTATACCCTGAAAGACCTGAATAACAGCGGCCCCATACAGCAGGAAGCAGTTTGGAGAGAAATAACTGTGCCCATATTCCCAAATATTGTTTATAAATGCTCTTTTACATTTAAAGCGGGATATGATATAGATATGAATAATTTGCATTGGTATGGATTTTAAGGTCAATTTTATTATATGTATATGTATTTCTGATCTTGATTAAGGTATTGTGATTGTGTAGTTCATTTAAAAATGTAATGTATATAGGTTGTTAACGGATAATCAATAATAGTCAAGCTTGTAGTCATGTTAGTTAAGATTTTCTAGGTGTACATGGATATAGTTTAGATAGGCATTCTTCATATTTTTCAAAGATTATAGATTTTAAATGTTTTAATAACTTAGGGTTTTTCATGACAATGAGACACTCTGCTCCTGGCAGCACCAATCTAATTCAAGAAGAAGATGGGCATCAAAGAGGCACCTTAAGGAGTCTGAAAGCCATTTGGGCAAGAAACTGCTCTTGCCTGGACTATTGCATAAACTGGACACAGAGAACCCGCAAATAGAGGACTACTGAACTTGCATAAAGGTGAGAAGATCTTTTGGGGTTCCTGATTCATCAAAGATTCTGCGAGACATTCTGCAGGACACAGCAGATAGTGACTGACTGCCTTTGAAATTTCCTGCTTCATGGATATGTCTGCTGGAAACTATGGGCCTATAGGCCGAAGATGGATTCCCCAATGGTAGAGAGGAACTTTGGGTGACTGTCCAGGCATCGAGATGTCTCTGTCATTTCTAGAGTTTTGAAAGTTGTTTATTTCTTGTTTGCTTGGGTAATATTGTATCCTTCTTGAGTCTTTGATGCAGTTAAAGAATAGATAGATAGTTATAGTTGTTTTCCTTTGTTATAACAAAAGATAAAATAGATATAAATATTGTAACTGTAATTCATGCTTAACAACTTTTGTTATAGGTAATTTTGCTATGTTAAAGTTAAAGCCTTCCTTCCTTTTTGTTTAAACTGAAAAAGGGGAAATGATGGAGAAAGGTCATTGGTTAAATAAAGAAACTGCCTTGGCCATGATAGGACAGAAAATTAGGTAGGTGGAGTACTGCTGGGAGGAAGAGGAAGTGAGCTCAGACTCGATAGCTCTCCTCTCTGGGGCAGACACGATGAAGCTCTGACCCAGGATGGATGTAGGCTAGAATCTTCCCAGTAAGCGCACTTTGGGGTGCTACACACATTAATAGAAATGGGTAATCAAAATGTCAGAATTAGCCAGTAAGAAGCTAGAGCTAATGGGCCAGGCAGTGTTTAAATGAATACAATTTGTGTGTTGTTATTTTGGGGCATAAGCTATCCAGGCAGCTGTGAGCAGGGCTTTGGGAAGCAGCCTGCAGCTTCTTCAATAGGTATTCCTTTTCCATGTCTCTGTAGACTCATTATTTATCCTACTGCAGCTTCTTTGCAGGAGCACCTTCTTCCACCACACCTACATTCCCTGGGGACTCTGGATCTTGGTGTGGACACATCCCCTAGCTCTTTCTCACAGTCTTCTCTGCCTTTTCTTCTAACCCATATCTATTACTTTCTGCCAATGACCTACCCACAAAAGTACTCTTTACCAGAGACCCCACAGCTACAACATTTGCCTAGCATCCAGAAAGGGTAACAACAACCAAAGAACAGAATGCCACCTACCTAAGACAAGACCAGATACACACACCAAGAAGCACCTCACACATCATAGCTTCTGATGCTTAGACCTCAGTAAAAAGCCAGAAACATGGACATCCAAAGCATCAAGTCTCCATCAGAATCCATATAGTTAAAGCACTATGCATGGACTTCAAAAATAGCAATTATGATATGTTTAAGAATCTTACATAGATACAAACAATGAAAACTGTATTTGAATACACAAATAGCTTAATGAAATAATAAAAATTTTAAGATATGATTACAAAATTAACTAGTTTTTTAAAAACCTATCTTTTCTTAGTTTACATCTACCAATCCTAGTTTCCACTTCATCTCCACCTCCCACCTCCTCCAGTTTGCCCCACAACCCACTCCCAATATACTCCTCATAGAGAGTAAAGCTTCCCATGGGAAGCCACTGAAGTGTAGCACATTGCATTGAGGCAGGACCAAGTCCATTCCTACTATATCTAGAATGTGCAAAGTATCTCTCCAATGAGAATGAGTTCCAAAAGCCAGTACACGCTGTAGGGATAAGACCTGGTCTCACTGCCCTACAGTCTGCCCCAGTCATACAACTGTCACCCACATTGAGAGGGCCTAGTTTGGTCCTATGCTGTTTACCCCACCACTGTCAGGCCAGAGTTGGTGAGCTTCCATTAGCTCAGGCAAGGTGCTTCGGTAGGTATTCAATTATGGTTTTGACCTTTGCTCATATTATTGCTCCTTCCTCTCTTAGACTGGACTTTGGGAACTCAGCCCAGTGTTCTGTGGATCTCTACATATGCTTCCTTCAGTTGCTGGATGACATTTAAGATATTCATCAGTCTGACTGCAGAGCAAGGCCAGTTCAGGTACCCTCTCCAAAATTGCTTAGGGTCTTAACTGGGGTCTTTCTTGTGGATTCCTGAGAATTTCTCTAATGCTGGGTTCTTGCTAACCCCATAATGGTTCCCTCAACCAAGGTATCTCTTTTCTTGCTCTCTGTCTCTGTCCTTCTTCCATCTTGACATCCTGATCCAACAAGTTCTCTTCATTCCCCCTCTTCTCAGCTCCTTCTCTCCATTCAATTCTCCCTTCTTCCCCCAACCCCACGCTCCCAATTTTCTCAGGAGATTTTGTCAGGATCCCAGGGGGATCCATCTATATCTCTCTTAGGGTTTTTCTTGTTTCCTAGCTTCTCTGGGGTCATGGACTATAGGATAGTTATCCCCTGCTTTATATCTAATATCCCCTGATGAGTGAGTAAATACCATGCTAATGTTTCTGGGTATGGGTTACCTCACTCAGGACTGTTTTTTTTCTAATTCCATCCATTAGCATGCAAATTTCAAGATATCATTGCTTTTTACTTCTGAGTAGCACTCCATTGTATAAATGTAACACATTTTCTTTATTCATTCTTTGGTTGGGGGGCATGTGGGTTGTTTCCATGTTCTGGCTATTAGTAATAAGGCTGCTATGAACATAGCTGAACAAATGTCCTTTGATGGAGGAAGGTCATTGGTTAATTAAATAAAGAAGCTGCTTGCCCTGATAGGTTAAAACAGGTGGGAAGAGTAAAGAGAACAGAATACTGGGAGGAAGAGGAAGTGAGAGACTTGACAGCTCTCCTCTCAGGGGCAGACGCCTCAGAGAGACACGATGCTCCACTCTTGCGGGCAGAGGCGAGAGCTCTGCTCTCTGAGGCACACACGATGAAGCTCCGACCCAGGATGGACGTAGGCTAGAATCTTCCTGGTAAGCCACCTGGTGGGCTACAGCATATTATTAGAGATGGGCTAGTCCAGGTGCAAGAGTTAGCCGAGAAAAGGGCTAGAGCTAAAGGGCCAAGCAGTGTTTAAATGAATACAGTTTGTGTGTTGTTATTTTAGGGCATAAGCTAGCCAGGTGGTCTGGGGTGCTGGGGACGCAACCCCGCCGCTCCTATTACTACAGTCCTTGTTCAACCATTCCATTCTCTCAAGTTCTCCTCTACACCCCCTTTAACATCCTCTCCTCCTAATAACCTCCTCTCCTTCTCATACACACCCCTCATAGCACCCCCATGCTCCCAACCCTGCTAGTCAATCCTGTCCATTTCAATTTCCAGGCGAGTCTATATATTTTTTCTTTGGGGTCACCTTATTACTTAGCTTCTCAAGGATCATGAACTATAGGTTCAATGTCCTTTGTTTATAGCTAGTATCCACTTACGAGTGAGTACATACAATATTCATATTTTTGGGTATTGGTTACCTCACTCAGGATAATTTTTTTCTAATTCCATCCATTTGCATGCAAAATTTAAGATGTCATTGTTTTCTACTGCTGAGTAATACTCTAAGGTGTAAATGTGGCACATTTTCTTTATCGATTCTTTGGTTGAGGGACATCTATATTGTTTCCAGGTTCTGACTATTGCAAATAATGCTTCTATAAACATAGTTGAACAAATGCTTTTGTAGCATGATTGAGCATCTTTTGGTTATATTCCCAAGAGTGGTATTGCTGGATCCCGAGGTAAGTTGATTCCCACTTTTATGAGAAATGCCATACTAATTTTCAAAGTGGTTGTACAAGTTTGTGCTCCTACCAGCAATGAATAAGTGTTCCCCTTACTCTACATCTTTCCAGCATAAGCTATCATTAGTGTTTTTGATCTTAATCATTCTGACAGTTGTAAGATGGTATCTCAGATTTGCTTTGATTTGCATTTCCCTGATAGCTAAGGATGTTGAACTTTTCCTTAGTATCTTTTGGCTATTTGAGATTCTTCTGTTGAGAATTCTCTGTTTAGTTCAGTATCTCATTTTTAATTGGGTTATTTAGAATTTTAATGTCTAATTTTTTGAGTTCCTTATATATTTTGTAAATCAATCTTTTGTCTGATGTGGGGGTTGGTAAAGATTTTTCGCATTCAGTTGGCTGCCTTTTTGTCTTATTGACTGTGTCCTTTGCTTTATAGAAGCTTCTCAGTTTCAAGAGGTTCCATTTATTTAATATTGCTCTCAGTGTCTGTGCTACTGGGGTTGTTTTTCCATGTGAAGTTGATTTTTGTTCTTTCAAGGTCTGTGAAGAATTGTGTTGGGATTTTGATGGGGATTACATTGAATCTATAGATTGCTTTAGGTAGGATTGCCAGTTTTACTATGTTGACTACCTATTCAAGAGCATGTAGGATTTTTTCATTATCTGATATCTTCTTCAGTTTCTTTATCCAAAGCCTTAAAATTCTTGTCAAATAGGTCTTTCACTTTTTTGGTTAGTGTTACCCCAAGATATATTTTGTTATTTGTGGCTATTGTGAAATGTGATGTTTCTCTGATTTCCCTCTCAGCTTTTTTTTTTAATCATTTGTATGTAGGAGGGTTACTGATTTTTTGAGTTGATCTTGTATCCTGCCACATCACTGAAGGTATTTATCAGCTGTAGGAATTCTCTGGTAGAGTTTTTGGATTCACTTATGTGCACTATCATATCATCTGCAAATAAAGAAAGTTTGACTTCTTCTTTTCCAAGTTAAATCCCCTTGATCTCCTTCTGTTGTCTTATTGCTATTGCTAAAACTTCAAGAACTATATTGAAGAGATATAGAAAGAGTGGAAAGCCTTTTTTGTTCCTGATTTTAGTGGAATTGCATTGGGTTTCTGTCCATTTAATCTGATGTTTGCTGTATATTGATTTTATTATATTTAGTTATGTTCCTTGTATCCCTGATCTCTCCAAGACCTTCATCATGAAGGGGTGTTGGAGTTTGTTAAATGCTTTTTCAGCATCTAATTAAATGATGATATGCTTTTTTTCTTTCAGTTCATATGATGGATTACATTGATAGATTTTCGTATGTTGAACCCAGCCCTGCATCTCTGGGTTGAAGCCAACTTGATAATGAGGGATGATTTTTTTGATGTGTTCTTGGATTCTGTTTGCCAATATTTTATTGAGTATTTTTTGCATCGATGTACATGAGTGATACTGGTCTCTAATTATCTTTGTGTCTTTGACTCTTTGTGTGGTTTTGGTATCAGGGTATTGTAGCCTCATAAGAAGGGTTTGGCAATGTCCTATGTGTTTCTCTTATGTGGAACAATTTGAGGAGTATAGGTATTAGCTTTTCTTGGAAGTTCTGGTAGAATTATGCATGAAAACCATCTGGCCTAGAGCTGTTTTTTTATTTGGGAGGTTTTTGATGACAGCTTCTATTTCCTTGCAGTTTATAGGTCTATTTAAATTGCTCACCTGTTCTTCATTTAATTTTGTTATATGTTATATATCTAAATATTGTCCATTTATTTTACATTTTCCATTTTTTTGGACTACAGATTCTTGTAGTATGACCTAATGATTCTCTGAATTTCCTCAGTGTTTGTTGTTTTGTCCCCCTTTTCATTTCTGATTTTGTTAATTTGGGTATTCACTCTCTGCCTTTTGATTAGTTTGTATATCTTGTTGATTTTCTCAAAGAACCAGCTCTTTGTTTTATTGATTCTTTGTATTTTTTGTTTTTATTTTGTTAATTTCAGCCCTCAATTTGATTATTTCCTGTTTTCTACTCCTCCTGGATGAATTTGCTTGTTATTGTTCTAGAGCTTTTAGGTGTACTGCTGAGTCACTAATGTGAGCTTTCTCTGTGGGCACTTAGTGCTACGAACTACCCGCTTAGCACTGCTTTTATGGTGTCCCATAGGTTTGTATATGTTTTGCTTTCATTTTCATTGAATTCAAGAAAGTCTTTAATCTCTTTCTTTATTTCTTCCTTGACCCAGGGGTGGTTCAGTAGTTCAGTGTTCAATTTCCATAAGTTGGTAGGCTTTCTAAGAGTAGTATTGTTGTTAAATTCTAACTATAATCCCTGGTGATCCAATAAGATATAGTGGGTTACTCCAATTTTTTTGTATCTGTGGAGGATTGCTTTGTTATTGAGTATGTAATCAATTTTAGAGAAGGTTCCATGAGGTGCTGAGAAGAAGTTATATTCTTTTCTGTTTGGGTGGAATGTTCTATAGATGTCTGTTAAGACCTTTTGATTCATGACATTTGTTAGTTCTCTTATTTCTCTAAGATTTTATCTGGTTGACCTGTCCATTGGCAAGTGTGGAGTGTTGAAGTCTCCTACTATTAGTGTGTGTGGTTT
>NW_004949262.1:125253-134468 GCF_000317375.1 Microtus ochrogaster | reverse complement strand
GGGTGTTCAAATACTTCTGTTGTAAGATCATTGGGTTCTGGTGTTTTCATGTTGTTTTTCAGGTTGTTGGGTGAATTCTTGCCTTGGCGCCTGCCCATCTCTTCCTATTGATCGTATCTAATGGGTCTTTTAAAACCTGATCAGGTTTCCCTGCTGACCAAGGGTTCCGCTTACCAAATGCCCTCGCTCTGTTTCCTGGTTCCTGCCTCAGGCCAAGAACCCTCTCACCCCTCCGAAGGTCTTCAGGATCAAGACCAAGCTCCCCGTTTGCCAGTGACCTTGCGAACAAAAGGCCTACCTCTTTGATTTAATTGTAGTGGGGCGATCGATCTGATCTCGGTGTTGCGCGTGGTCCCTGCAGCCTGCTTCTGCTGCTGGGACGGTTCCCGCTGCCAGCAGCCTGTGTCCTCTGCTGTCGCTCTGGTCCCAGCCTGTCCCAGCTGGTCCCTGCCGGCCGTGGTATGCGTGCTCCAGCCGCGTTCCGCCGACCTGTGCTCCGACCGCGTTCCGCCGCCCGGTGCTCCGACCGCGTTCCGCCCGACAGTATCATTTCTAAAAGTGATTTTTGGCTCTGTTATCAAACTATATTCTTAAGGATATAATATGAAAAAGAAAACAAATATCCAATAAATGGATGTATTAGAAAAACCATTATAAGCCTTGCAGAATACCACCCATAGTGTCAGCAAAAGGTTATTAAATTCCTGGATGGTAATATTGTTTGCAATTATATATACTTTAAATTTATTGATTTATTTATTAATCAAATCTTCACATTTTTATGGGAGTTCTGTTAATTTTTGTAGGTGTAATAATCTTTATTGCCCATCAGGTGTCATGGTTGCAGCCACATGGCAGTGAGACCTGATTATCACTGACATGAACAATCCTGCACTGCTTTGGTTCCACACATTGGTGCCTGGTTAATACTGACAAACATGCTTTGCTCTTTGCTTACATGTCCATGGAGAGAGTTTACTTTGTCTCCACACATTGGTGCCTGGTTAATACTGACAAACATGCTTTGCTCTTTGCTTACATGTCCATGGAGAGAGTTTACTTTGTCTCCACACATTGGTGCCTGGTTAATACTGACAAACATGCTTTGCTCTTTGCTTACATGTCCATGGAGAGAGTTTACTTTGTCTCCACACATTGGTGCCTAGTTAATACTGACAAACATGCTTTGCTCTTTGCTTACATGTCCATGGAGAGAGTTTACTTTGGATCAAAGAACCCAGAGCAAGGAACACAAACTGGAAACTGCAAGTACCACATAAGTTGCTGTGCATCAGGGAAAGCAGTGGGAGGGGATAGTGTGTGCAAGCCTAGGAAATTTCCAAGTCACCATGCTTAGCTGTGCTTTGGTGGTTTTTTCCCCCCACAAAAAATGCTGCTTAGTAGGGGAAATCAAGCCAGGCTAGCAGGGGTGGGTGACCTTCTGAGCCATCCACCCAGTAGGTGTGGACTTGGGATTCAAGTTGGGCACCAGATGATGATAGAATTTAAAAAATAATCCCACACTAACTCAGAATTGAATGTAATAAAGGGTTATTTATTTAAGGTAGACACACAGATAGCAGAATGATGGAGAAAGGTCATTGGTTAAAAAATAAAGAAACTGCTTGGCGCTCATAGGTTAAAATATAGGTGGGAGGAGTAAACAGAACAGAATGCTGGGAGGAAGAGGAAGTGAGCTCAGAGGCCATGCTCCCCTCTCCTGGGCAGATGAGACGAAACTCCAACCCAGGATGGATGTAGGCTAGAATCTTCCTGGTAAGCGCACCTTGGGGTGCTACACACATTAATAGAAATTGCCAAGCAGTGTTTAAATGAATACAGTTTGTGTGTTGTTATTTCGGGGCATAAGCTAGCCAGGCAACCAGGAGCTGGGGCGGCAGGAATGCAATCCACAGCTCCTACAGCAGCAGTCCTCTGCATGGAAGGGAAACAGGAACTAAATCCAGCAGCCAGAAGAGAGAGCAAGCACATTCTGTATATCGGCATTTATAGTATAACAGGCCATGCCCAAGTGGGCTGGTATCTTAAAGGCTCCTGGCTGAAGGAGCTCCTACAGCACTGGGTTATCCATCTAGGTGACTGATCACTCACCTCTTGATCCACTCTGTGCAGTTGCAATCTGCATATTGTAGATCCTCTGAGGCTTCAGGGGATGGGTAGGGTTTGAAAACTTGGGAACAGAGTGGGACTTGTAGCTTATAGGGTCCAGTTGATGGGGGTGTATTGAAGAAGCCTACCTGAGGGAGGATTGCCTTCTGACTGACCAGTAAATCTGAGGTAGGTGAGGAAGGGGCCTGGAGGTTTTGCCCAGGTACTTAGGGCCTAGAGACTGGGGTATCCAGCTGAATGGCTGAACACTCATCTCTCTTGGTCCACTCTGTGTAGTTGCAATCTGTGTGTCCTATTTTATTTGAGGTCACTGAGGTTTTTATTTTGCATGTAGGCCCAATGGAGGGACTTTTCTGTGGCCATCATAGAGTTACAGGGGCTCTAGACACTAGATGGGAAGTGAGGTGCAAGAAACAATGATTGGCACCATTCATATGATTACAAAGCTGGGGTTTCCAGCAGGGCTACTGGTGGTAAGGTGTGTCTTCAAATATCTGAGGAAGATGTATCATGGGAGGGGCAAGCACAGAAAGGCCTTGAGCAATCTCCCTGATATCAGGAACAAGATTTAAGCATCTAGTGGCTCCAGGGATCTCCAGTCCATGCTCAGTAGGCCAGAATATTCCTGAAGGATTTGCCTCTGTCCCTTGATACTAAGGATATGATTGTATTTTGTTGGGTTCTCAGATTGGCAAGTGGCACTAGTCTTCATCTGCCCCATGCTAAACCTCACCACCAGATCAGGGATAAAAGTATCCTCAGTGTACCCAGAGTGATGGGATTCTATGACACCCTGACAAATTTTCTGGGTTAATTATATTCCTGCAGAGATTGTCCCAGAGACTGATCTGGTTCACGTGAGCAGGAAACAGTTTCAGAACTTCTGTTTTACATCTTTGGCAATTCTCTTAGGGTATGCTGGCATGAGATCACCACCGACCACCTGGATGTCTGCACTAGGTGTGCACTTCTGCTGAGCTTACCAGTTGTCCTGGTCAAAGGGATCTTCAATGGACAGCACTACTCTGGATGAAGGACTTATTCAAGTCATCCCTCTGGTGGGGCATGATGTACCAGCTGTAGTCATCAGGAGACTTGACATCTAGGTCTTACTTGCTGGACCTTAAGAACTCAGAGGGCAGCCATGTTCATGTGAATGACCCTCTGGCCAGTATAGTTGGCATTCTCATTTGTTAACTTCTGCAGATCCGAGGCTTCTATGTTCTCCAGGATATTAAGTGAAAAACCTTTCCTAGTGAATGGAAGGCATTATCCTTCCATATTTCTTCTTGATGACATTCTTTAGGCTGTGGTAAACCACTGCTCCAGTGACCATGGTTTCTGGGAAACTGGATGCCTTCAGAGTCAGAATTCTGATCTCTTGCATGGCCAGCATGTTGCCAGCATGTGAACAACCATAAATCACATTGAGAACTGGGACCTGCAGGATGACTTCAGGTTTGCCAGCCAAGTCAGTGATGTGAAGGTATAAGGACACCCCCTTTCCCATGACCTTAGCTCTTCAGCCAGCCATAGACACTTCTAGTGTGGCATTTGCACCAAATTTTGCTTTTATTTTCAGTGCCATTCATCTCAATTATCAGTTTGTCTATCTTCTCTTGTTTTGCAACATTCAGCTTCTTGCTAGCCAGAGCAGGTACAATTTTTATTGATGTGCTCAACAGTCTTTGAGACCCCTTCTCTAGTAGCACATGTTTTTGCAGACAGTGTTAATAGAATTCAATAGTAACAAAAAAGAATTGCTAAAGAGATCCTAAATTGAGTTAAACTGGAAATTAAAAATTTCCAAAAATTTCAAAAAAAAAAAACCCTCAGAGCTAACCTCTTGAGAGCATTCATCATCTCTCCTGTTTCCTTCTTTAGTTTCAGGAATTCCATAGAGATTGCAATATTGTGGACCAGTGTGAGTAATCACCTGCTATGTGCATTGAGTTTCTAAGGTTATGCAAAAGTAATTGGCTAGCTGGTCCCTCCAGGTCATCAGCTTGATCTCTGTAATCCAGGACTACATAACCCCCTTTACTCTTCTTAGAGTGTTCTGAATCAGGAAGCTCTTGCTATTATATTCTCTTCAGGATTCAAGAGTGAGCTTGAGCCTTCACCAGCCAGCCAGAAAGAGAGGTTTGTCATATCCACAGCCCTTCATCATGGTCACACAGACTCAGAATTTAGTCATGTAAGTTCCGAGGGAACTGAGGGTGAAAAAGAGATTGCAGAATTATTATTTCTTCCTAATCATATGAACTAAGACAATTTGGCTCGCATGATAGTATAATAACCATAATAAAATTTTTGAGCCTCTCTAATGAGATTTTATGTTCTCAATTGAAATGGCAGTCCTCAAATTCTTGTTGAACTATGTGTTACTTCTCCATACTCCTCTGACGAAAAAGAGCAGAAAAGATGCTGTACTACATTGTTTCATAAGCAATCTAAAGTATGTGGTGCTGCTGGTGATGGTGATACAGAAACTATACTTTTGAAACTATATTTTATGTGTGTGACTACTAAGGACTTCCATGGTTTGAAGATCTGAGCTCTGTATTTTATGTAACTTATGGTATCTTAACAGTTTTTCCAAATTCCAAAATTATAAGCATTTGCATAATTATGATTTTCTGGAAAGTGAAAGGCAAAGACCATATTTCTGTGTAACATGCACTGGATGGCCAGGTAGAAGGGAGTGAAATCTTGTGTGAGTTACATTGCCTGATTAAAAGACAAAATGATATTTTCAGTAAACAGCCATTTCACAAGGCTTTATGAAATGCTAATTTCTTTATACTAAAGAATAAGGCCCATGTCTTTTTCCCCTCATTGTTTCCAGATCTTTTGTAATGGAATGTTCATTTCTGCTGTGTGAACTGTGGGTAGTCCATCTGAGGTGCAATTGGAACAGTCTCAAAATTTCATAGAGATTGTATTAAAAGAGTAACTCCACTCAGACTTTCCTAATTCCTTGATCTGTATTGGACCTCACTGTCTGTAGTGCTGGGTTTACAGACCTATAAAGACTGTTTTTTATATTTCTGAATACTTTTGCTGCTGTCAGCATTCTCCATTATTGTAAGACTCAGCTACTAAGTTTTCAATAAGGAAATAAGGTCAGGTCCCTATACCATCTGTAGTTTAAGAAGATAGAAGATTAAAAATATACATGCTATTAAGAACTTTGGATATCTTCTTAAAACTATATGATTAATAATCATGAAAATAAACATACATGCATGAAATAACAATGAATGGAGATAGAAGCTATGAAGTTGAAGTATACTACTTGTTGAGTTATGTAGGGGGTTTGAAGAAGTGAAATGGAAGGAAGAAATATTACTATATTATAATTTGAAACATAAAAATAATCAGATAAAGAAGTAAAACCAACCAAACCAAACTAAATTCTTCAGAATCAAAGAATGATTAATTTCTCTTAAATTATTTTTTCTATTTATTTATGTGAATTAGAACATGTTATTGGTAATTCTGAAGCACATTAACTATCATATGATCAAGATTTAGTATTTTCCTATGACCATTAATCCTTATCTAAATATTTTTTATATTGATATAATTTACTACTTCTAACTTTCATGTTTATAGTTTCATAGGTCATACAGAGTCACTTCCACAGATAAGAAATGAACAATACACATTTTAAACATTAAAACACCCTGTCTCTTCTCAAAACACTGACTTCCATATATTAGTTTTCCCTTACATTTTCTTTCAGTTCAGGAAAGTAACAAAAATTGATCCAAGATAAAATTTATTGGTGCTTGATGCTGTTTCATGAATTTGTTGGGCCACCTAATGGTATTTAATAGCTGAACTATTGGGTTATCCAAATATTGTTGCATGTATTCTCACCAGAAGATAAAAGATTGTACAGGCATAAAAAAATAGAAGGACAACTTCGTGTATTACATGAAGATCCACTTTAGAGATTCATATAATTCTATGGTCCAGTGTCCTTTGGAAATATTTCCCAATAAACTCTTCTATATTCATAGGATTTTTAATTTGGACAAATAAATACAATGAAAATTTTATCATTTCCCAAACAAAAATGGGCTTTGTCCTGTGGTATGTATGAGTTTGTAACTATGGAAAAACTCAAAAATATTCTCCCAATTCACTGGTTCCCAAGCAAGGCCACTGTCTTCACAATTGGAGCCAAATAGAAATATATTCTATGTGTGGGTGTATCCCATATTGCATCAATTTGGAAGAATTTTACCGAGGTATAGTTCACCATTTTTGATGACATATCTTAAGGGATGTCTTTTATGAAAAAATGTGGATATCATCATGTAAGCTGGATGATATTTATTATATGTGATATTATTATATGTGATAATATCATAAATCCTATAGTTTCATAAGTAGGACAAAAAGGGGTAATAGGATCCAGGTGATATTGGCTTATTTTATTGGAACAATTAACTGAGGAGTATTAAAAGACACAGACATCTATTATTGGAAGTCTGGAAGTTAGAATATTTTTACAAGTTAACTAATTAGCTACTGGTATGACGAAAGGAAGACAGATAAGCTTTTGGTTTATTGAAGCAATTTTGTGACAGAATGAAAGAGCCACTTCAGTTAGAAACCACTCAACTACTTAGATATTAACAAGGGAAAATTCTTTTAGTAAGAGTGCATAACTGGTTCTGGTTTATGGACAAAGGGAACCAGCCAGCATCAGAAATTTCTGTTTGCTTGTATAGTTTCATAGCCCCAACTTATATTTTGAGTAATTAACCATGTTTTACATACAGAAATTCCAAATTTCATAGTTTGAACAAATGGGGAGATTTTCAATGCATACTGTTGTCATTGTTCTCTGGCGACAGACCAGAACTTCTTTAACCAGGAGCTGTTACTCAAGGTTTTCCTGTTTGCTTGGCAGAACTGTGTTTTTCCTAATAAGACAACTGTGAGCACTCCTTCAGCTAAATTCTTCTTCCCATGGTTACTATTTCCTAAGTAGTTTATAGGTCCTTTAAATGTCAATTTATTATTCTCACTTTTCAGTTTTTCCTATATAAATATGGTACTTAAAGACATGCATATCTGTGTATGAGATTATGATTCAGCTCCTACTTGTACAATATATATGGGAAGTTCACAGACAACCACTTTTCAATGTAAGCAAATACATTTTAGGGACAGCATGCGCTGTGTTGCATACATGAATGGACATCAAGTATGTTTCAGGTTAATTTAAAATGACTCTATAAAAACAATAGATATTTATGTAGAAATATTACTGTCAGCCATTGAGATGGACAAACTGGACAATGAAATCATGCAGAACCACTAAGAACTCAAAGTTAATTGCCCATAATTCAAATTTCTGTAAAATATCACATCTGACATACATAATATAAAAGGCTTATAATTTAGCAATGGTGAGTTTCTGGTTAAAACTATTATCACTTAGATTGTATTAATTGAATACTTTTTTCGATTTGTTTATTATTTTTATTGATTTTATTGAGCTATACATTTTTCTCTTCTCCCTTCCCTTCCTCTCCCCTCCCTTTCAACTCTCTCCCATGGCCCCCATGCTCCCAATTTACTCAGGAGATCTTGTCTTTTTCTACTTCCCATGTAGATTAGATTCATGTATGTCTCGCTTATGGTACTCATTGTGGTCTAGGTTAGCTGGGATTGTGATTTGTAGGCTGGTTTTCTTTGTTTTATGTTTAAAAACGACTTATGAGTGAGTATATGTGATAATTGTCTTTCTGTGTCTGGGTTACCTCACTCAATATGATGTGTTTAGCTCCATCCATTTGTCTGCAAATTCCAAGATATCATTATGTTTTTCTGCTGTGTAGTACTCCATTGTGTAAATGTACCACATTTTCTTTATTCATTCTTTGGTCAAGGGGCATTTAAGTTGTTTCCAGCTTCTGGCTATGACAAAAAATGCTGCTTTGAACTACTATTTGAACATAGTTGAACACATGTCTTTGTGGTATGATTGAGCATCCTTTGGGTATATAAGCAAAAGTGATATTGCTGGGTCTTGAGGAAGGTTGTTTCCTAATTTTCTGAGAAATCACCATACTGATATCCAAAGGGGCTGTACCAGTTTGCACACCCACCAGCAATGCGGGCGTGTTCCCTTTATCCCACAACCTCTCCAGCATAAGTTGTCATCATTGTTTCTGATCTTCGCCATTCTTAGAAGTGTAAGATGGAATCTCAGCGTTGTTTTGACTTGCATTTCTCTAATGGCTAAGTGATACTTTCTTTTTTTTTAATTCTTTTTTTATTGAGAAAAGGAAAAAAAAACAAGTTTCCGCCTCCTCCCAGCCTCCCATTTTCCTCCCCCACCTCCCACCCTTCTCCCCCTCCTCCCACCCTTCTTCCCCTCCTCCCACCCTTCTCCCCCTCCCCACACTCCTCTCCCCCTCCCTCTACAGTCCAAAGAGCAGTCAGGGTTCCCTGCCCTGTGGTAAGTCCTAGGTCCTCCCCCCTCCTTCCATATCTAGGAAGGTGAACATCCAAACTGGCTAGGCTCCCACAAAGCCAGCACATTAAGTAGGAACAAAACCCCACACCATTGTCCTTGGCTTCTCATCAGCCCTCATTGTTGGCCATGTTCAGAGTCCGGTTTTATCCCATGCTTTTTCAGTCACAGTCCAGCTGGCCTTGGTGAGCTCCCAATAGATCAGCACCACTGTCTCAGTGGTTGGGTGCACCCCTCATGGTCCCGACTTCTTTGCTCATGTTCTTCCTCCTTCTGCTCCTCATTGGGACCTTGGAAGCTCAGTCCAGTGCTCTAGTGTGGGTCTCTGTCTCTATCTCCATCCATCACCAGATGAAGGTTCTATGGTGATACGCAAGTTTTTCGTCAGTATTGCTATAGGATAGGGTCATTTCAGGTTCCCTATGCTCATCTGCCCAAGGAACTAACTGGGGACATTGCCTTGGGCTCCTGGGAGCCACTCTAGGTTCAAGTCTCTTGCCAACCCTTAACTAAAATTGTGCTTCCGTGCTCCCCTATCCAATCTTCCTACATCCCAATCATCCGTTTTCCCCAAGTTCCCCCCATC
>NW_004949262.1:117068-120036 GCF_000317375.1 Microtus ochrogaster | reverse complement strand
TTGTCGTCTGCCCATCTCTTCTTCCAAATGCTCCCTTATGGATCTTCTTTTACCGGATCAGGTCTCCTTGCCTACTGATGTACCTTCCCAGTGCTGGCTCTCCCCAGTGATGGCTCTCCCCAATGTTGGCTCTCTTGGCGCCAAGAGATCAGGTCTCCCTGCTGGTTGGGTAGCTTGTAAACAAAGCACCTACGTTACTTGGTGCAGACAGGCTATAGAAACAAAGGAACTCCTGTCTGCTTGGGTGCCCTGATGATTCTGACCCAGTGCTCAGATATGTGTCAAAAGAGGACAGTGGGGCCAAAGTTAGGAGGGTTGTGGATGAAAGCTGGGTGGAATAGGAAGAAAGAGGCAGTATTCAGGGAGTAGAGGCCCTGCAGAGAGCCCAAGAAGGATCTAAGTGATACTTTCTAAATGCCAGAAAATATTCAAAGGTAATGGTTTCTAATCCAGCTTTAAGTAAGTATAACCTAGTATTTCCCATGAGGAAATTCTAAATAAATTGGCTTATAAAGTACAAGATACTGTGATACTGTGATATCCATGGGAAGATATACTGTTAACTCTTTCAGAGAGCAACTAGTCTACATAATTTCAATGATCTGTAATAACATTTCTTCTATAGCATTCCTAGGAGAGATGTAAGTGGTATCTCATTTAGTTGTTAGGGTATTGCTCATGTTTTTGGCATCATTAATATTTTCTGAATTTTAAACCTTTTATATTTTAAGTAATTCTTTGTGGTCTGACCAAAACGTCAAACTGAAATTTCCTTTTTTTGCTAAATTGAGAACACTGCCATCTATGCACAGACCTGATTCACATGCAAACCACTTTACTCTCTGAGGAGGAGGGGACTTAAACTAGGGCTCTGGGTCATGCCTGCACTTGCAAAAATAAGTGACATTGCATTGAGTAGACTTACGAAAAACATGCCTTTATATCAGATATTTTCCTGATAATATGTGTAGATGATTCTACAAAATTAGCTTTGCAGCATAAACTTTCAGCTCTATTTATTTGTTTTCACATCTCTGGACATCTTAGCAATGTGAAAAGGATGATAAGTAAGTGAATATGTGGATTAAACTAAGACTTATTTACAAAATTTGAAAGTTACTAAGAGAAACAAGAAAGCATAATATCAATTGGTTTAAAAATCTAAATAAGTTTTGAACAAAGACTTAAATCCCTAAACAAAAAAAAATTGAGAATTTTTTTGTAAGTCGAAGAAAAAAAAAGAAACTTACAGAAGACATTGTTACCTACAAGTATTTTTCTCGGTAGGTATCATTTATTTTTATTTAGAGACTAGGACTTCACACTGTCAGATATATTCTAAGTAAAATAAATTTGCTTCATGTTATTGCAATGGAAGGAAGTATGTTTAAGTGCTCCAGGTTTTCATTTTATTTGATTGACAATCTTCCCGTAATGAGGTTTCTAAAAATATCCATTTTGTTTTAAAGGTGCTTGCTTTATTTTATTGTGACTACAAGCCAGCTGTTTACAATAACTCTGGCCTCACATCTTTTAGATTATTGTTTTCAATATGGCTTCACAAGAGGTAATTTAAGAGCTAATAGCAAAATACTATTTAGAGTATGGCATTTGCCACACTTAAGTAATTATTCATGAAGTTACAGAAGGCTTGAGAAAATAATCAATATTTGTACTTACTTGACTCAAATTGTAAATAAGGTCTATATGCATGCTGGGACCATTGTTTACAACATTTTTGTTTTCCTCTAAAAGATGTTCTAGAAATAAAAACATGCGAAACTCAACATCTGTGCCAGAATTCCAATTCATTCAACTCTCAGAGGATCCAGACCTACAGATTGTTCTCTTTGGCCTCTTCTTGTTCATGTACCTCTTGGCCCTGTGTGGAAACCTGCTCATCATCCTGACAGTAAGCTCTGACTCCCATCTCCACACACCCATGTACTTCTTCCTCTTCAACCTGTCCATTGTTGATATTGGTTTCATTTCCACCACTGTTCCAACGCTGATTGTGGACATCCAAACTCACTTCTAAGTCATCTCCTTTGTGGGCTGCCTGACACAGATGTCATTGTTTATAATTTTTGCATCTATGGATGATATACTTCTGGCTGTGATGGCATATGACCGGTTTGTGGCCATCTGTCACCCTCTGTATTACCAGGTTATCATGAATCCCAGTCGCTGTGGTATCTTACTTCTAGGGTCTTTTCTTCTTAGCCTTGCAGAATTACTGATGTATTATGCAGCAATATTAAATTTTTTCGACTGTGAAGATTTTATTGAAATTTCCAACTTCTTCTGTGACCCTTCTGAAGTACTTAAACTTGCCCATTTTGATCCTGTCACTAATACCATATTCAGATTCAGTATAGCCACTCTCTTTGGGCTGCTTCCTATGTCAGGAATCATTTTCTCTTACTTTAAAATAGTTTCCTCCATCACAAGGTCACCATCATCATCAAGTGGGAAGCACAGAACCTTCTCCACCTGTGGGTCTCATTTGTCCATTGTTTGCTTGTTTTATGGAACAGGAATAGGAGTGTACTTCAGTTCCTTTCTGTCACATTCTCCATTAAATAATGCAGTGGCCTCAGTGATGTACACTGTGGTCACACCTATGTTGAATCCCTTCCTATACAGCCTGAGGAACAAGGACATTAAAACTTCTTTAAGGAAGATTTTTAACAGAACATTGTGATAATTGACATTATTTGTGAATTTACATTAATTTATGTATATATGCATTAATAAATATGTATTTACATACATATATATTAATTGTTCTTATAAACATCAGTTAATGTCACATATTCTTTTCCTAACTGATACTTTAAATATTGCATGAGAAAGTGGTGGTCATTGAAGGTGAAAATATTATGTATGGGTAGTTAGTTGTTTTGAAGATAAAAGTCCCCATAGTTAGTGGTATCTTTAGGAAGTTTAGCTGTTGAATTAAGAGCGG
>NW_004949262.1:114359-116893 GCF_000317375.1 Microtus ochrogaster | reverse complement strand
CGTCTGTCTGGAGTGGGACAATCATGGCGACTCTCTGACTCAGCTTCTTTCTCCCAGCCCTCTGTTCTGTTTACTCCACCCACTTAAGGGTTGGCCTATCAAGGGGCCTAGGCAGTTTCTTTATTAATAAGAAATCACTCCCACATCATTTAACCCTGTTGGACAAAGTGTGTCACTGAGGAGGCTGCCTTAGAGGTCTCTCTTGGTCATCCAATCAACTTCCTTTTGATGACAAGGTATAGCTTTCTCAGTTCCAGTACCACATCTGCCTGCATAACATCATACTCCTTGTCTTGATGATAATGGAATGAACCTCTGAAACTGTAACCAGTCACTTTAATTAAATATTTTGTGTATAAGAGTTGTTGTAGTCATAGAATCACTTCATAGCAATAGAAAACACTAACCAAGACAGAAATTGGTGCCAGGCACTGGGATATTGTTGTGATACACCAGACCATGTGTTTGTTTGGAGGAATTTGGACTTTGGTATTTTGGGGTATGAAGGTAGTATGTTGCAAAGAGAGGGGCCCTTTGTTTGTCCCGGCTGCTGGGCTAGCTCACACCTGAAATAATCACACAGAAACTGTATTCATTAAAACACTGCTTGGACCATTAGCTCTATTGCCTTATTGGTTAATTCTTAAATCTTAATTTAACCCATTTCTATTAATCTGTGTATCACCACGTGACTGTGGCTTACTGGCAGGATTCTATTCAGCATTTGTTTCAAGCAGAAGACACATGGTGTCTCTCACTCTGCCCTTCTTCCCAGCATTCAGTTATGTCTTCTCCACCTACCTTAGTTCTGCCCTATCAGACCCAAAGCTGTTCTTTATTCATTAACCAATGAAAGCAAGACATGAACAGAAGAACCTCCTACACCATTTCCTTTTTTTCTGTTTAAACAAAAAGAAAGACTTTAACTTTAACATAGTAAAATTATGTATAACAAAACAGGTATCAAATTAAAATTACAGTTATAATACATATATTTGCTTTATCTTTCATCATAACTAAGGAGAACTATATATAAATATAACTATAAATTCTTCAACTCTATCAAAGACTCCAGAAGGATATAATATTACCTAAGTAAACAGAAAGTGCATTGTAAGAAACTTTCCTTTTTTTCTTTTAGTTTATTTATATGATGGATTATATTGATACATTTTTTTTGTTTTTTTTCGAGACAGGGTTTCTCTGTAGCTTTGGTGCCTGTCCCGGAACTAGCTCTTGTAGCTTCGATACAATTTTTTTATTGAAAAAAAAATTTCTGCCTTCTCCCAGCCTCTCATTTCCCTCCCCTCCTTCAAATCCTCTCCCCCTCCCTCTCAAGTCTGAAGAGCAGTCAGGGTTCCCTGCCCTGTGGAAAGTCCAAAGTCCTCCCCACTCCATCCTGGTCTAGGAAGGTGAACATCCAAACTGACTAGGCTCCCACAAAGCCAGAACATGAAGTAGGATCAAGACCCAGTGCCATTGTCCTTGGCTTCTCAGCAGCTTTCATTGTCCGCCATATTCAGAGAGTCCGGTTTTATCCCATGCTTTTTCAGTCCCAGTCCAACTGGCCTTGGAGAGCTCCCAATAGATCAGCCCCATTGTCTCCGTGGGTGGGTGCACCCCTTGTGGTCCTGACTTCTTTGGTCATGTTCTCCCTCCTTCTGCTCTTCATTGGGACATTGGCAGCTCAGTCCAGTGCTCCAGTGTGGGTCTCTGTCTCTATCTCCATCCATCACCAGATGAAGGTTCTATGGTGATATGCAAGATATTTGTAAGTATTGCTATAGGATAGGGTCATTTCAGGTTCCCTATACTCAGCAGTCCAATGAACTAACTGGGGACATCGCCTTGGGTTCCTGGGAGCCACTCTAGGTCCAAGTTTCTTGCCAACCCTAAGATGGCTCCCGTAATTAAGATATGTGGTTATCTTCTCCCCTATCCAACCTTCCTTTATCCCAATCATCCCATTTCCCCAACTTCCCCCCATCCTCCCCTTCTCACTTTTTATATCTTTGCCTTTTTATAAGTGAGTTGAGCCCATTGACATTAAGTGATATTAATGACCAGTGGTTGTTTACACCGTTCACTTTTTTAGTAGAAGAATTTGTGTGTTTCCCTTCTGTGAGTTGTGTTGGTGAAGGGTCTCTAGATGTCTGAGTTATTGTGGTCATTGTTGGACTCCTTGGTTAGTGATTTTTTTTCTATTACTTTCTGTAAGGCTGGATTTGTGGCTATGTATTGTTTAAATTTGTTTTTATCATGGAAAATTTTGTTTTCTTCATTTATAGCGACCGAAAGCTTGGCTGGGTATAGTAGTCTGGGCTTGCATCCATGTTCTCTTAGTTTTTGCAGTACTTCTATTCAGGACCTTCTGGCTTTCATGGTTTCCATAGAGTAGTCAGGTGTAAGGCTGATAGGTTTACCTTTAAAAGTTACTTGGCCTTTTTCCTTTGCGGCTCTTAATATTCTTTTTTTATTCTGTATGCTTTGTGTTTTGATTATTATATGGCAAGGGGATGTTTTTTTTGATCCAG